>NW_009925920.1:15477-76274 GCF_000696875.1 Nestor notabilis | reverse complement strand
GGAAAGTGCTGCCTTTGCCAGGTGAGTTAGTTGTAAAATTATTACATTAAACCCTCATACAAGAGTTTTTCAGTCTCCAATGTACTGAGAATATATTAACTGCTTACAGTTCAGATCATTCCTGGGAGGCAGCCTGTTATTATCCAAATTTTGCTGGTCCAGAGAGATTAGGGGTTAGATGAATGAGACATTCACGGGTGGGGATAATAGGAGCCTCTTTTCTCACTTAACCTATGCACAGAGACGAATTATTCACTTGAAGAAATAGCAGCCTGACACAACACAATTGAAATCAATATATCAACCCCAGTATAAAATTGTGATGAGCAAGAAGAGAATCAGGCTCCGTTTAATAGACAGCATGCAGAATTTTAAAGGCTATTTTCAAAGCTCTGTAGGAAAGTTAAGACACACTATTAACAGACCACTGGAACAGCTCTGTTGGGGCAAGACTTCTCTATTCAGAGTTACTACCTTGCTGAAAAAGCCTGGACTGATTTATATCAGTGGAGGCTATGGCCTCTGTCTTCTCTCCGGCTAGCAATGGGTGAGGAATATCCTCTGCCTGGGCTGTCAGAATAGCATCACCGCTTCTTTGATGCACACTGCTCTTATCAGAGAGAGCAGAGCCAATAATCATCTTACACCAGCTGTAGCCCAAAGACCTTCTCCTAGATGCAAGCCCTTGTACGGCTCACCCTCTGTCACAAGCTTCTAAGCACAAAGTACTTGAGTGACTTTCCCAAGTGCAGTGAAAAAAAAAACATTATATACACAATCCTGTGTCCAGATCACTAATTCTCCCCCTGCTCCAGAAACAGTATGAAGGAGTGAATAATGCATCCCTGTGTCCTTCATTATTTTTCCAGTGTAATAGGAAATATATTCCACATTTTATTACTTTTAGTTAGAAGAGTCCAAACCAGTATAATAGATACAAATATTTGTTTTAAAACCTGCATCTGTTTAAGAGGCAGCTAAAATCAATCCAAGTCCTCCTGCTTATGTCGAAATCATCACAAGGATATTTGAGCAACAGGCCATCAAAAGGTCTTGCAGCTATTCATAATTCACATGATAAGCATTACAGTTCTTCACCAGATAGGTGGCACAAAGATGTTCTTTCCACTAAAATCAGTGGCAATGCTTGTACTGTCCACAAGTACCCAAAGTCAGTTTGTTGAGAACCCAGCCAGGAGACAGTTATGAGAGTTTTAATTTTTCTGCTGTTTCTGTTCAATAAAAAAAAAATACTTTCCATCCAGCTCCTGAAGAATCTTCTTACAGTGTCTCTAAACTGAGCAACTAATAGGGCTGTGTAGGAGTCTGTAGGATGTCTCAGAAATCTCAGTGCTAAAAGGTTTAGAAACTTTGTCATCCAGATTTTAACATGGCAACTTTAACTTTTTTAATAAGACTGAAATGAAGAAAAGCTTCTGGATCAGGGAAAGTCAAACTGTGCATTCTTTACAACTCATTTTTAAGAGTGCACAGAACTTAGATGATCTGATTCAAGGAATTAAATTACCTTTCAAGAGTACAATTGGTAACAAGAAACTGTACAAGCTTTTGGAAACATGGTGACTCTTTAGTACAGCACATCCTGACTGCTAATCTGCTTTTTCATTTATTTCCCTTTTGAAGTCTCAAAGTATACTGGACACCGTAACATGAAGAAATTCCGGGAGATGGTGGTTAGTGCAGATGGACTGGCACATGCAACAATTCACTTTAACAGACCCTGACCCAGCACTAACACTGCATTACCAGTTTTATTTCAAATCAGGAAAAAATGTTCAGTGTTTAACTGCCAGAATAAATTGCACTATTAATGGACATTTTCAACAGAGCATAGCATCTTGACGTCAATTTGTCTTCGAGTGGAAAACAAGTAAATTTTAAATTATACTATATTTTACATAACAGCTTTGCTGACTACAGATAAACAGAGAACAAATCTGACTTGCACAGTTTAAAAACAATTCAAAAAGTACACTCTAAACCTGAGAGAAATGACTATACACTAGGGTATCAATTGATAATAACATTTTCATGTGCATACCTCCACTGGGGTCCTGGATTTCCATATGAACTAAATCAGGGTCTCCGTCAACTCCAGCAACAGCCCTGAGAACATAATATAATCAAGTTATGCAGAGCCAGCTACAGAATAGTAATTATGTGGATGAAAGAGAAGAGGATTTCATACTAACCAGCTTTAACATTCTAGCTAGGAAATTAAAATCAACCCTATTTATAATGTCGTATTACTAACATCTAGATGGAAACTATTTACTTCTGTACTTGACATTATGTTTTTCTTAAATTTCTTCAGAATCTCTTTTACTAAAATATGCATACAAATAAGATCACTTGGAGAACAGAAATAGGTACAAAATTGGAAACAAAACTTCATAATCATAAATTGAGAAACACATTGAGAGATATGTATACACACACTGATATACACATACTCACATGCACTGGCAAGAGCATCTTTTTACAATTACGTTTGACATTTGAGTCTACAAGGCAGATTTTGTGCTAAAAAAGTCTGAGATTCCATTCTTATTAGAAATATCTTACACGTGACACACAGCTTTCATAACAAATTGGTATATCTTTTGTTAGTATACTCAAGATTCCACCCTGAGAAAGGAAAGAAAGGAAAGAAAGAAAGGAAAGGAAGAAAGAAAGGAAGAAATAAAAGGTGTCATGGGAATACAGGCTGATTTTCTCATAATTTTTCCCATGTCAAATATACTCAAAAGATGATATAAACCAAGATATAAGCCAAAAGATGAGTTTTCTACCCTCAGGGCTTCCATCTCTACTTGGGGATGGCAGCCCCAGCTATGCCTTCTTCTGGCCCTTCCATCATCATTATTCGGGCAGATTCTGCAGAGAAAGTTTTGAGCTGACAACTGTTCTGCCACTAAGCAAAGCAGAATCCAGCCACACTAGTACAGCCACATTGCTCTTCACTGGCATGGTAAAAGTCCATCAAGTCAGCAGATGTGAGTTAAAGACATGCAAAGGAGATACACTGAGTGATAAAGTGCAGCCGGATGCAGATATTAAAAGAGCCCATTAAAATACTTAAGAGAAAATTATCATTTTGATACAATTATTGATAATCAAATGCAATAAAGCTATACTTTGGATTGAAATTACATCACTGTTTAATGATTTTAATAGCACTGATTTATGAGGAGAGTTGAAACTCAGACTCAGTAATTGGTGGCTCCTTGGGAACATAAACCAGGGGAAAGAGGCTGGATGATTTCCACTGCTGCATAACAACCAGAAATCACCACAATATGCTCTTTTCCTCTAATCAGATAAATGATCAGTCCAAGGAAGGGAAGGAGGAGGGACAAGACTCCTCCAAGCCACAAGATGTGAAGGAAACCTGTAGTGGGAATTTTTTAGTAAATGTGCAGAAAAATCTTGCATTTACCAAGAAATTGGTCTCTGAAACACAGACTATTCTAATATTCTGGAGGCAACACGTGAAGTCAGAGAAGATGTTCTGTTCACTGAGATCTGATAAGAATGGATACATGAACTTTTTTGCTGTGTGTGCTCTATATATTTTTCTAGACACTCACGCCAACAAACAACTGCAGTTAGCATTTTGAAGGAAGAAAATTAGGTTTGATGAATATTTTACTTTTTGTGCTGGGCCTCATGCAGCCGAACCACCAACTAACAGAAACTTAGGGTTGAAATGTTCTGAGTCTCAGCCTGACATGCTGATCAGCATCAATAATGCAAAGACAGTTTTTGGGTACTTCTGAAATAACCTCTTACGTCTACAACTCATCACATATGATTCCACATGCACAGTTTGAGATATTTGTCAATATCTTTACTTTCTCATATTTCTTTCAACAGCCTAGAGTGGAAACAATCTCATGTCTACCATGTTCTTCCTAACGCAGCTGGCACAAGTAGCCTCTAATCTTGTTTCCAGTGTAATCTTTTAGTTCAAGAGGCTGTAACTGATCTGTTTTAACGAACACTGTTATAGACACAGAAAATGAAAGCTTCCAACCCAGGCCACTTTTCTCCTTTAGTTTTTTATTTGAGTAGATGTGAAAAAATCACAAGGAAGGGTTTTTTTAAGCCAGCCAGGAAAAAGTAATATCTCTTTGCCCTTGAAGTTCAGACATTTCTCCTACCCCTCCTTTTAAAAACACTTTTTATTAACCAGGAGAACAGTTACTTCCCAAAGGTAAGTCCTCTATTCCTAAACCAGCTGGATCACCTCCCACAGTGTCCATTAATTATGAAGGTTTAGTACAACAGCTTATGCTGCAGTTTGGCAAGCATTTCTTGTCATTGCACTATTATATTGCTCACCCCATTCTGTGTCCCCAGTCTTGCTTCTCTTTCACTGCCTCAGCTGTCCAATTGAACTTGCCAGGTCTCAGTGTTAGGAATTCTCTAATTTAAAGATGTAAGCTAAAAGGCTGCCGAAAGAAATGATGATTAAGCTATACCTGTAGATCTCTAACTTTAAACAAGTGTAACAGCTGAGATGCATCCTTTAAGTGCAGAGTTTATCCATTCTGAAAGGCAAAAATTAATCAAGCAGAATAATTCAAAAACATAGTTTGTGTTTTTCACTACTCTAATGACAGATGAGCTGTAACATCAGAGACTCGTTTACTCACTGAAGATATTATGCCCCTGAAGTCTACTTTCGAGTATCAGCTATAGAGCAGAGTTCACAAACTCCAAAGTTCCTTTACGCAGCTTTACAAGCACTTAGGAATAGTCCTTTCTATTTTGATTGATAAAAACCTGAGCACAGTTTACTGTTCCTCAGTTGGCTTTAGGATAGGACCTATTCTGTTTTATAAAGCACAGACTCAATGGACCCTGATAATTGAAAAGCTTCTTCCTTTTTAGTTGACATTTTAGCATCAACTCCCTCCCCCAGTAGAATAAGCACTTTCTTGGGAATGATCTATTTTTTCTTAATTTCAGCAGGGTTTTTTGTTTGGCTTGGTTAGAATTTCTCCACTTTTCTTCTCACAGCAGTTTGCAATGAAAATGTTCGTATCTCAGCAGTCTGGGACCATTTCTTTCTTTCTTTGTTTTACTTGGTGTCCTGGGTTCAGCTACAGCAGTCATTTTTTTCTCATTTTTTCTCCTTCTTAGTAGCTGGTGCAGTGCTGTGGTTTTGACATTCAGTCTGGGAACAATGCTGATAACACCGATGTTTTTAGTTGTTGCTCAGTAATGTTTACTCTGACCAAGGACTTTCTCAGTCTCATGCTCTGCCAGGGAGGAGGGGAAGCCAGGAGGAAGCAGAGACAGGACACCTGACCCAAACTGGCCAAAGGGGTATTCCATACCACAGCACGTCATGCCCAGTATAGAAACTGGGGGGAGTTACCCGGAAGGCCCAGATCGCTGCTCGGGTCAGGCTGGGTATCGGTCGGTGGGTGGTGAGCGGTTGTGTCCTCTCCCCTTGTTATTCCTCTTAT
This sequence comes from Nestor notabilis, assembly GCF_000696875.1. Lineage (NCBI taxonomy): Eukaryota > Metazoa > Chordata > Aves > Psittaciformes > Psittacidae > Nestor > Nestor notabilis. The sequence goes on along the minus strand of NW_009925920.1, from coordinate 70,776 downwards.
CATTATTACTGGTAGCAGTAGTGGTTTGTATTATACCTTAGTTACTGGAGAGCTGTTATCTCAACTCGTGGGAGTTACATTCCTCCGATTCTCCTCCCCATCCCTCCAGGAGCAGAGGGAGGAAGGAAGAGGGGGGAGAGTGAGTGAGCGGCTGGGTGGTTCCAAGTTGCCGGCTGGGCTTGAACCACGACACTTGGGTAAAGGTCTGGCCACTGAATTTAGGGTCTTCTGCTTTAGGTTGCTTTAGTTTTTTACATTTAACCATTAAAATTTCCAATGAAATTCAGATTAATTTTAATTGTAGATCAGAGAACTCTTCCTCTAGGAAAAGAAATATCTCCTGACCAAGTATACCATGCTGGTTAAAGCAAGTGCAACACGCCAGCACTTCAGATCATGTTACAGCATAGTTACAACACTTCAGAATTAAAATAGCCCAACTTGATTGTAGGGTAGTGTAAATATAGGCAGCCTCAATATGCTTCTTCCCTTTCCTGTGAACACAAGTTCTATTATCTCCCTGATGCCTGTCTGACACCATGTTGAGCCTTTTGGGAAAACTAGTCCTGCAGAATGTAATCTTAGAACTATTTGCAGGGATTAGTTTTCTGTTTCTTAAATCAACGGATCATGCCAGCAGTTGAGCTTCAATCCTGTTGAAGAAAAGCAGCAAGGTAGCCCCTTTTGGTTGTGCAGAGGTGAAACTGCCTCGGCCCCAGTGCAGTGTTTGTGCATGTCTAACCTCGTTTATGTCATAAAGCTGCATCTAACAAAACACAATGAGAAGCAGAAGAAATCAAGACATTCAGGCCTGAATTTTGTCTCCTGAAGGACACAAGAGCCCTTTATTATGCATATGCTTTTTTGGAATGAAGGGAAAATCTTCTGTAACATTAGCTGTTGTATGACCTAATTCTTCATGTCTCTGCACTAGTGCTCACCAGGTAATTCCTTAACAGCATTACATCAGCATGAAAATGGTGCAATGGAGGGGGCCAACAAGCATCCTGCATCTGCTTCAGTGTGTATAAATGTATACTCTACGATATGACCATTAGGTATTTTATATTTTTAAATAACCATACTAAAATTCTAATAATTTAGAATTTTCTGTTAAAAATTCTAATTATGAGACCTTTGCCATTATTTCAATAATATATTTTTATTTTATTCAGCTACCTGTCTTCACAAACTGCCCCAGTACTTTCTTACTTTAGTTGCATGCAGTATTAAAACCAATATTTTCCTGAAATTTGATATTTATGTAACATACATGAACAAAAATTACCACTGACATCTACCACTTCACATCTCAAACTATGAATCATAAGCATCAGTCACTTATATGATAATAATGGTTTGATTTTACTTCAAGCAGGAAACTTTTTTCTTACTTTTTAGTAGCCCAAGCCTGTTTTGTAGGGGAACAGTTGTCTGCAGACACTAACCAAGTGAAATCTGCTATGGACACGTATCTTCTCTACTTCCAATGGATCCTTTCTTTGTTAAATATTTGATGTAGTTCACTTTGATGCATAATAATGAAGAGACACCTTCAAACAGGACACGCACACTGATGTGCAGGACCCTCCAATCAAAAGCCATCTGAACACTCAACAGTCTCTTCAATTTGTCTCCCTCATAATCTCTGAATGTTAAGTTTATACAGAAGGTAACAAATTCCTAGTTTATACTGTCTGATTTCTAGCAATTGGCTGAAGAGCACTGCCTTGCTTAGAAAGCAAGGCAAAAGCACACAAATGATTTCACTGAGTAGCTTAAAATGGTGTTGACTCTTGGCAACCTGGCAACTCAGGGAGACAAAACTATGATTTGATCAAGCTTATGACTGACTGTGTTTCAGGCCTTGCCATCTTTGCACCTGCTTTGAAAGACACACCTTCAATGATTCAGTCAATGCCTTACACAGCCAGCGTGTGCTGCTACTTATTTCCTCCCTGTGCTTAAATGCTTTTTAACAAAAACATTTTTCCTGCCACCTTTGTCCAAACAGCAGAGCTGGAGTGTTTGTCACTGCTGTGGGTCGACCCTGCCTGGCCACCAGGTGCCCAGCATGCTGCTCTATCACTCCCCGCTCTTAACAGGACAGGGGGAGAAAATAAGATGAAGAAAAGCTCCAGGGCTGAGATAAGCACAGGAAGACTGCTCACCAGTTACCATCACAGGTGAAACAGACTTGACTTTGCGAAGATTAATTTAATTTACTGACAATAAATAACAGAGTAGGATAGCAAGAAACAAAAACCAAACTAAAAAATCATCTTCCTCTCACCCCTCCCTTTTTCCCAGGCTCAGCATCACTCCTGATTTCTTTACCTCATCCCACCCAGAAGTACAGGGGGACAGGGAATGGGGATTGCACTCAGTTCATCACACACTGCCTCTGCCACTCCTTCCTCCTTGTGTTCTTCTCCTGCCTCAGCATGGGGTCCCACCCATGGAAGAGAGTCCTTCATGAATTTGTCCATCATCATGTATACCCCACTCCTCAACATTCAACCCTCACCCACTGAGAAATCAGACATGAATATTTCACTTATTCAAGGGGAATTTTTAACACGTATACTGTTATGTGTCCTTATATGTGTGTATGCATATATACATTGTTATAGCAATGTAAATTCTATTGACACGCTTTATAAGATCCACCTTAAAACTGCAAACTGCTGCTAAATGACACTTGTAACCCTTCAGATGAATACCATCGACCAAGTCTGAGACTAGATTCAGCCACACCCAGGCTCTGTCAGTTTAGAGGTTCTCTTCTGAACCTCATGACTCAACAGGACGGCGTCCCTTACCCTTTGTGCCTGCATCAATCATCTTTAGCTCGATTTTACCTCAATTTTAATTTGTATGCTTCATCCATGTAATAAATAATAGAGTGAACCTTGCCATCGAATTCTGTTAAGTTGTGCCTTTATAAATCATAGTAAAACTACTCTTGCTAGTATCTTTCATGGTTAGTCTTTGAGTGACCCTAAACCATTCATTCTGTGAAAGCCTGCTTCAGCATGGGCTTTCCACAGGATCACAGCCTCCTTCAGGACACATCTACCTGCTCTGATTTGGTGTCCTCCATAGGCTGCAGGTGGATATCTGCTTCACTGTGGAGCTTCAGGAGCTGCAGGGACACAGCCTGCCTCACAGTGGGCACACCATGTGCTGCAGGGGAATCTCTGCTGTGGTTCCTGGAGTACCTCCTTCCCTCCTTCCTCACTGACCTGGGGGTGCGCAGGGCTGTTTCTCTCACATATTCTCACTCCTCTCTCCCAGAAGCTGTTGCACAACTTTTTTACCCTTCCTTAAATATTTTAGCACAGAGGCATCACCAGTGCCACTCACAGGCTCAGCCTTGGCCAGAGATGTGTCTGTCCTGGAGCTGACTGGAACTGGCTCTGACCAGTGGTCTCTTCTCACAGAAGCCCTGAACACTCCTGCTACCAAACCTTGCCATGTAAACCCAATACAGTCATATACATCACCACACAGAAACAGAACAAATACCATCCCAGTGTAAGAATGATTGCCCACACAGATTCTTGGCTTCTCACAGAAGAGCCTTTCACACAAAATCCAATGTTAAAGGCTCAATGAAATCCTCTTTGCATTTCTCCCTCCTTCAGGGCATAACATTGCTGAAATCTCCTCTTTCATCTGACATTGAATAGCAAGGAACCCACTACATTTGACGTTAATGGGTACGGCTGTGATTGATTACTTGTATGGGATTTCATGATGAGAACAGAACTTTGGTCCCCTGAGAACAACTGCTCTACCCAAATAAACTTGTCATTTTATATTTTTATGTTCTCACCTCTCACGAAAATGTAGAACCTACAGCTAAAAATAAGAGCAACAGATACCCATAGTATAGGATTCCATACCCTAGCAAGTCAAGGATAAACCATTTCTAAGGCTATAGACAGAATCATAAAGGAAATGTGCTGGGCTTAATTCCCTGGTAATTACTGATTCATGACTCACTGTCCTGGGGTATATTTGTGCTGGTGTAGACAGCTGATTCACAATCTATTCTTCACTTATGTATTACTATTTTGAGCAATCAGAAGGAACTTAGATGGCACAAAAGCCTTGGGGACTGAGAAGAATATCAGCAGAGTCAGAGGAATGCCAAACTGCACTACCTCTTCGTCTCGAGGATTACACGTAATACTCCACTCTTTTTCAAAATGGACTTGATGTATAAAAACAATTACATACCATGTGGTGTTTGCTTTTGTAATGTGGCTGTGATATATCTGATCTCTTTGCATTCCCTCCTACAAACACACCTCTAACTGGAAAAAGTACTCATAAAGGATGGGTACTATAATATCACTTAAACAGAAATCATCACATTAGGGCAATGCTGCATGGTTGGTCACAGTTTGTATGCAGCAGTAGAACTGTAATCAAAGTCATGATTATCAAAGTTTCTCAGTTTTGCTCAAAATTAAAACTTTCCACATTCAAAAATACAAAAAAAAAAAAAAAAAAGACTTGAATCTTTTTAGCTACTATTTATACAGTAAGAAAATATTTTCTAAATGTTGATATAAAATGATCTTTTAGTTACAGTGTGACTTAGCATTAATTTTATTAACCAGTAAATCCACATTTCCTGATTTTTCTTTGAAATATCAGAAGATTTTTAATCAACAGTTTCTTTTCAGTACTTCCATATTTTCTGAACAGTATTTCTTCTATATTTTGATTTTCCAGTTCAACTTGAATGACAAATCAATCAAAAATAAACAAACTTCTATAATATATCTGGTTTGCAATCATATTTAAATCTATCTGTGGCCTTACAGCTCCTTTGTTTTGTTTGTTTTTAGAATAGAATAGTTTCAGTTGGAAGTGACCTTCATCATCTAGTCCATGATCATCTAGTCCAACTGCCTGACCACTTCAGGGCTGACCAAAAGTTACAGCATGTTATTAAGGGCATTGTCCCAACCCCTCAAACACTGACAGCCTTGGGGCATCAACCAACTCTCTAGGATGTCTGTTTTGCCTTCTAAGATGGTAAGAGAAGACAAACTGCTATGAAGGATTAGTCAACTTTCCTTTCCAAAAGAATAAATGAAACATATTAGGAAAATGGCTGGGAGGGGGTAAGAAAATGCCACACTATATCATAGATGGGAAGATAGCATTCTGTGTTCCTAAAATAAAGATGGAAGTAGACACTTTCCACTGATACCAATAACATTTCCATGAAAGACCAAATTCCATACATTAAATCCACAAAGATACTTAAGGGATGATCCAGAAAAGAAAATGAAGCCTAGAAGATGTTTCTAATACATTGCTTATAAACCTACAGTATAAGATCTTAACATAAACAGTTTAAAATACTCAGCTTCTACTGAACCTCCCTTAATATAAACACATAAGACATACCATTAAATTAATTGCATTTAGATTTTCACTGAGTAAAAATAATGCTTCTTTGGGAAATGCATGAAGATCTGGCTGCTGCTAGAGGCACAGGAAAAAATGTTTTCACAAAGCACAGGAAAATATTATGACTGATAATATTTGTAGTTACCAGGCTGAAATAAAAATCTTAGGCTATATTACCAACCTCAGTCGACTGAAATCAAATAAGAAACATCTGCTAAAGATCTGTCCAGTGAAATGTTCTTGGCACAACCAGCCTGCATCAGCAAGACACATGCCCTCATTTACAGTGAGATGTAAAATTAGGTTGAATTCATTTCACTAATCTTTAGCACATCAGATGCTATATATTGTCAAGAAAATAATACAGGACTTAGTGTCCTAATGGTCAAGGTATGACAAAGCCCATATTCTTCCAGCTATTGAAAACTATACAAGTACTTGTTTCTATCTAGCACTTAGATAACTTGGGTGATGAAGGCCATAAAGCAGTGGAAAGTTTCATGTAAAGACAGACAAACTTATACTGGAAGACCATCATGTCCAACCCTCCACTCGCAGCAGATTCTCTGTATATTGCAATGTCCCATATGATAAAAGTAAGAAATATTTATGTATATTTATATATCTTTACATCTAAGGAAGCCTAAGAGAAGGATCATTTGATACTGAAGAGACACCAAATATCTGCTCCCAAATCATTGCTGTTGCTGACTGATACAGTTCTTGAGAGAAATCAGAATGGTCTATATACAGAAAAGGGGAAAACAAAAACCTAGAAAATATCAAAAAATTTCCAATGGTTATAAACATACAGACTCTTAGAATTTATTATTCTTATCTGAGGGGAATGTGATTTTTACGAACCATGTCTTTGAAATGCTACATGGCAGTTATTCCTATCAAAGCTCCAGGACACTTCCCTGATTGTGTCTGAATGATATAAGGAATACTGAAACACATAAGGGTACTGAAACACAGCAAAATAGGCTTAACATTAAACACGCACTTTCTGGCTTTAATTCTTACATACAAAAAACATTGACAGATTGAGTTGGAGAAAAACTGACACATATTTCAGTGGTATGTAACGTTCTTTATTATTTAAGTGTGGCAAATATACCGAGACTCAGATAAGAAAAACACCATTAAGTAAATCTGAAAGAGACAGGCTTCCACTGTTCTTTCTTACCTGGCAGTGACTTTGATGGTTGTCAGACTTAATGACTATGAAATTTTTTTATTGATTAAAGATAGAGAGCCACATGCCCTCCTGATTTACACCCTGTATAATCTTCTTAAGGAAAAATCGGGTTTAAGGCAGACATGACACTTCTGACCTACTGCGTTACTTCTAAATGATTACACCCTTCCATGTGGCAGTTAAGAGATCTGTAAACCGCATCGTCTGTGAAACTCTAGCTGCAGTGTAGAAATAAGTTCTTCAATAAGGCTGTATTTTGCAGGAGCAACTAAGAAGAAAGTGTCAGGCTGACTCAAGTATCTCAGCAGAAAAGTTTGAGACAAAGTGGAGTAAATCAGATGGGTGCTGCTACAAAGCAAACACTGGCTGGTTTTCTGAAAGTACGGACAGTAAGCATGTTGCAGATTGAAAAAGAGGCCCTTGGAAATGTAACAAAGCTCCCTGGATATGTCCAGGGATAATTACACCAACACAGCATGAGGGCAGGTTATGTCACATGCTCTCAGCTATTTTGAACAGGGTTTAAACATGTCAATGTGCCCCTAGCCTGGGTCACAGTCTCCCCCCTGTCCAGCAGCAGCAGTACACATGCCAGCACACCTTTAGACTTGCCTGATTCCATTTTAGGCCAGTGGCAAATGTACCTGTAGGTACCATAAAAGCTCTGTGTGCTTTGTAACCTCTACACCAGCAATGTAAGTAGTTTTAGGTTTTGTTGGTTTTGGTTTTCACTGAGTATGTCCAGGATGAGTATCTATTTCAACTCAAGAGGAAAACAACTACCTGAAGAACAAGAAGAATCACATCATGAATGCCAAACATATTGAAAGTCTTGCAGCCAAGATCAGGTATATCCATTTCAATACTGGCGACACCACTAGCACACCACAAAAATATTGCTGAGAGCCAGAAATGGCTTCATAGACATATGAAAAATTATACTTTATGCCACTGACATGGATCAGACTCATTCTAGAACTAAAATCAAAAGTTATTTAGGGAATGAAAGTGTCTAGGGTATTATGACTAATCCTATAATAAAAAAATACAAATTATTGGTAATGATACAGTTCTGCAAAGTCAGTACTTAAAACACTGAACTAAAAAGTGAAAGGGGGAATTCTCTGGCTTTTTCTATAGAAATGACATAAATGTTGAGCATGCAAATTGACCATTTTAAAATATAAAATTAATTAAAGCACTATCAAAAGGTTAATTTTGGTGCAGAAGTTACATATTTTTCAAATTAATTTCATATGTATAAAAGACACTGACTTATTCGTCCAACATTTCGTCAACCTGCTTAAATCACTTCTTAAACATTTTGAGAGACTGAAAAACGTTTGAGCTGAAAGTGAAATCATCTGATATATGTGTACTCGATAAAGTCATATTTTTCACCTATTTCCTTAATAGTGTAAGTTTATATATGACTCCAGTTAATAGGTACGATTCGACCTCTCTTAAAAAAATATTATGGATTTTCCTCTCCAAAAACACTACTCTCCTTTCTAAAGATCAATTCCACCAGTAAAATGAAAAGCAATTTCATTGGACATTATAGCCCTCTTTAAATCTTGGGCTCCACAGATCCAGACCTATAACCCTTATATGTGCTGACACTTGGTATGATCACTAGCGTGAGAATGAATTTGCAATAGCAGATGCAGCAATGCTGACATAATCTACAAAAGACGCCAAGGCTCATACTGTCCCCATCAGTATGTCTGGAAACATCTTCCTTGATTAGAATGAAATACTTTTGCTGTTCTTTTTTTTTATTTGAAAAATAAAGACTTCTTACCAAAAAATATGATCTTTTGAAACTCGTTCCTGCAGAAGGATCCACTTTTTCCCCAAGTCAATGGATACATAAACCTACAAAGAAAGAACAACAAAATAAAGATGATAGGAAAATGTTAATGTTATACATCATCAGAGACAAGTCCTATGTCACTATCAAAATGACAGATTTCACACCAATAAAAAAAGACCAAACAGACAAACAAAACTCATTACCAGGAACTCTCGCTGACGTTTTTCAGAGTAACAACCTTTCATAAAGAATATTTGTTTTAAATATAATCTATAAGAAGCAAAACACAGTGACAATGTCTTCTTGTTTACCATGAAAATAACTCACAGTTCATTTTGGGTCTTTGTTTTTTTTTGACATTTGAGTCTTCATTTTGAGATTCTTTTTACCTCAGCACAGTTATACAAAAAGTTACACCTTCCTTCTCCTTCTTCCCATTCATTAACCAAACAAGCACAAGTGTTCCCTTTATGCTTCAAGCCTTAATTCCATCAAACACACGTAAACTAGAAAGTCAATGGATATCAAAATCTGCTAAAATAGGACCAAAAGATATTAGAGAAATGATTAAAAGATTTGATGGGGAGAGAGGCACTTAAGGGCTTGCTTCATGGATACCAATTTGTGATCTGTTGAGAAATGGTCAGTCAGCAGTGAGGGACAAGATGGCCTGGAGGAGGAAGAAGACTTCAACTCGACCTTCCCTCTAACCAAATGCTAATGACATGGATGGATATCCATGCAAAATGCAGATGAAAGCTGTTGTCCCCCAAAATACAGAGGAATATAAAATAGCTATTAAAAAATCTTCCTCCTTCAGCATCTGCCTTCCTTTAGTTTCCTTTAGTTAAAATAGGAAATATCTATCAAACTTCTAAAATGATAGATTTAAAGCCCCCTGCTGTCTGCAAGCATTTCTTATCTGATCCAATTTACATATGATGGGTTTTCTCTTAATATCTCTAATAGGCAAAAAGAAAAAAAAAGGCAAGTAAAACTGTTCTCTGCAGTGGGAATAAGTCACCAGTTCAGTCACTGATTGTACCGGGGGAAAGTGCCTTATGAGGACTACTGAGGAGTGGTTTTGGTTCAAAATGACAGGTTCAGTGACAAGACACTACTCTTCACTCCCCAATACTACAGAAAACTGGCAATATTAATATGTAAAGATAAAGGCTGAGGTAGCTTACCATAAACTCTATGGGTAAATTAACTAAAATTAGAATTGGAGATAAGCCAGTATTTCTGTTACTCTGCACTTTACAATGGCTGGGCTTTGCTCCACCGCACACTCAGTTAAAGCAGGTAGACCACAGTTTGAGTGAGGAACTGATCAGGACTCAGACTGCTTACTTAGCATTCACCCAGTCAATGCCTAGACAGAAGCGATCAGGGATCAAAAGGTTTTCACCCTCAGAGCTAAATGCTTTAACGACGAGGATGCAGAGCTCAAATTACTTCCCCTCACACACATTTAAGACTGAAGTGTGGGAGCTTATGAATGAACAGTTTGCATTTGTGTAGAGGGAAGCCCATGCAAGCTATAAGGGAGAGTGAAGTAGGACTAATAAGGTATATTCAAACTGAGAATTTTTAACTGATGCAGTATTTGAAACTAATAAAAAATAGCATATAACTAACCTGCACACATTCAACTTCCTGCAATTAAAAAAAAATACCCATAGGTCTTTTGGTTTTTAACAGATACATATGATAAAACTAGTAGATGAAATTAGATATGAGATGAAAACAGTTATATTGGTAGACAGATAACATCTCTGGCTTCAGCAAACATGTTTATTAGATACTACACTTCTGTTTATTATCACCCACATAATAAATGTGTGTTTTTAAAAACCTGAAAATGCTTTTCTCAGTTTTACCATTTAGTCATCCTTTCAGCTTCCAAATGAACAATTAACATCTACTGCATCCTTGTTGAGTTTTAAAAATAATGTAGAAGCACTTAAATAGACTCAGTGAATGGCTGATTGTTACTCATTATAACTGACAAACTCAGAAAAAGGGAGTATAGATTTGAGGCAGTAAACGGATTAATCCAACCATATTGACTGGATTTGCATTCATTCACAGTGTCAGCTAGAGGCTAGAGGTTTATTTAAACAAAATTAGGTTCTGAATGGAAGAACAATGCATATTTTGCAGTATAAAATAAGCCCTAAATCAGTTCAGAAGTTGTGAGAAATGCTGTGATGCTCCAGTAGACAGAGAAGCCTTGCTGATTGCTATTTATAAAAGATGTGATCTTGTACTCCTTGTATTCTCAAAATTGACTCTGTAAGAAATCATTCGAGTAGCAGGAGGTAATGGCTACTCCTGAGTTTTAGATTGTGGTACATCCTGATACTACTTTCTCCCAGTGAAAGTAAAGTTACTTAACACAAAACTCTAGACTATACTATCTCCCTAGGCCAAATTCAGATCAACACTCTCAAGACCATTGATTTTAGTACGGTGACTTTTATTGTTATGTCAAATTGCAATTCTGATTTTCAGCTCTTCCTTTGCCAACATCATTTCATCTTCCTCTCCCTTCTAGGCCAAATATATTAGATCTTACACAAAATGTAAGCAGGTTACTAACCCAGTTATCATTAAAGGCATCCTTCATTCCTACACATCTTACATAAAGCTGTAGGACTTGTCCAGTAAGTCTTTGTGATTGATTCCTTCTAGTGTCATATTGAAAGCCTGAGTAGAGTCCAGCAGATTACCTAACCCTTCCTGCTACTCCTGCAGAACTATTCTTTACTGAATATTTTGTAGTGTTTTTTTTGTCCACTCACATTTTAAGTTTGGCAAATAACAGCATCACTCCTTTTGGAAGATTATAAAAGCATAAAATGCCTGAAAATCTCTTTAACATGCATAAATCATCAAAAAAACAAAGCAAATGCTTCACTTCATGCGTCTGCCTCCTTCTCTTTCCTGGCAAAAATTTCTAACCACTTGTTATGGGGTGGTCAACTTCTTCAGTACAGTTCTTTTGACTCATACTTAAGATTCTGCCATTCTGTAACTATATAGAATTCAGGAGTTATATATATCATCAGAAACAAAATCCAAATTGAAATAAAAAAGGTTGTCATAATATAGGCTTTTCATAACGTCAGGCTTCCCTGAAGTATTTTGTTTACATAACATGCACCCAATATACTTTTAGTTGTGTTAGGGTTTCAAGTTGAAACTGCTAAGTAAAATACTTAATGTAATTTGTGACTGAGCTGTGTTTGTTAAGTATTTTACTGTAGTTCTATCCTTATTTGCAAATGCCTGTAAACATGAATTGTTCTGGGCTCAGCTATTAACTTATATATCCCAGAAAACATCCTAAAGGATAACTTGATATAACATGACTAAAAACAGTGCAGTACTTGGCTGCAGCATGAGCAACTGTCTCTGACTAACCTCACCACCAAAATATGCACATTCTGTGAAGTCTGACAAGGATTAATATGGACTACAGTTTACTAAGTTCAGTTTAAAACAAGAGAAACAACGGAGATGAGTCAAGACCATTGTCAGGACCAGAATAACAGTGACTAACAGCTGCAGTTTTGGCACTATGAAAGAAAGATGAACTGCACGTAGACTGTGCACACTCATCAGTGCTTAGCCTAACCCACCCAGGAAAATGACTTTACAATTTTACCAGAAGAAATCTGGTTAAAACTTACAAACATGCTGACTCCTGAATCTGAAAGCAGCAGAAATACCTCATAGGAGAGAGAATTATTTTACATTTCTACAGATTAACTGTTTCCCCAAATACTCTGCTGCTGTTCTACTGTGCAGTTTAGTTTATATTACTTTATTTTACATTCCATGAATGGCCTTTGGAGGCACTATTTCAGCTTCATTAACTTTCTACTACACTATAAATTACAGGGAAATTGCTTATGGTCACTTTCTAGGGAGGAGCACATTTCAGAAGTACAACTTAATATTAAGCAGGAGGATAAGTATTACCAATATCCATATCAGCTGAAAATGCCAGAAGTGAAATTACATTAAAAACAAAGATTTGGGCATGAAGACAATCAATATTTAAATAAGCCTCAAAACCAGTATATGATTCCCTTCTGGACAACTGATTATTTCATAAAGCATAATACTATTCAGCATATCAAAAACTGCTTTATATCTCTAACTAAATAATTCCTAAATTTCAGAACAAATGCAGTATCTTCAAGCTTTACCTTGCCATCCTTGGTGTAAGCAAGTACTTTATCTTCTTCTTTCGGGTGAAAAAGGAGAGTTTCCACAAAGAAAGTAATGGGTTGCTTCTGGAAAGTGGCTCCTTCATCCGTGCTTATGAAAAGGCTTTGGTCACGATCATTATGGGAAGAACTTACAAGAATTATCTAGAAGACAAGAATGACAACATACATTCAGAAGACTGTTTTCTCTATGACATCAGAGCTTTATTTTTCTTGTGTAAATGTCAGATTTTGTTCATACCTTACCTATCAAAACTCTGTGGACAAGAAACTGAAAAGCATGTAAGAGATAAGGACTGCAAGATGCTATTAGTCTTTCCTCATCAAACCTGTGAACGTTAAGGTTTGTAATTTCTCTTGCAAATCACACCAAATTGATCATGCTCCTCATCTCTACTAAAAAAGACTGCCTCAGATTTTGGTCCTTGTGCAAAGTTCATGAAGCCACATGAGAAAATTGACAGACTAACAAAAAAAAAAGAATTAATGCTAGGAATGATTCTTTTTAACATACCTATATAAATACATCACTTTATCTAGTGAGGCTGCCTTTATAAATACTAAATGTAAAAATAATCACTGCTATAGTTACATCAGAAGAATGACCCAGGAAAAAGAACTAGTTCATAACATCTGCCCATTCCATTCTCCTGCTGACACACTTTGGATAGAAAGGCAATTCACTTTAATGAAAAAAAAATATGCCAATCAATTACTTGCACTTCCTTCTGAGGTCCAAATAGTACCTTAACTCAAACATAGTAATAGCTTGAGCTGTCTCTTTGTGTGAACTTGATGTCAGGCTTTCAGCAACAAAGAAATTCTCCCCAAGTAATTTTAGCAGAATTTACTCTTTTCAACTTCTTTACATTTTGCAGCTGGCCAACACATTATAGAAAGGTTCTAAAAATGCCAATGTGAGGATCCATTTTTATTGTCTTTCCAGATCAAACAGACCCAGTTGGTAACCTACAAACAAAACATGGATTTTCAAAGCCCAGCTGGGCTCTATTTGGCTCGTACTTCAAAAACAATTAAAAAAATAAAATCCTGAATTCAAAATGTTTTTAGACTATTCAGCAAATGATGCAGAAAACACCACAGAATACTGATCACCATGATACAGTGACTGTAAATTGCTTACAAAGATAAATGGCAACGAGTTGTGCAAACAGAATTACAATAATGCGAATACAGAGAAAGAAATGAATTAGACAAAACAGTATAATTTTTATGCAGACACTTTTTTAGAGTGGAGCTGAAGTTAAAAATTTGAAATTTCTAATGAATTACACAGATATGACAGCTGGACTGAGCTTTTAGTGTAATTGGTCTTGGGGGGAAAAACTATAAATACAACATTTGTAGATGCTCTAGTTTGACAGGTTACTTAAGCATGTGCACTTGTACTTGAAGCACATACACAGTTGCACTAATTTCTGCATAGCTTTCATATACCTCAAATGGGGCACATATTGAAGCACATTCTTGAATGAGACAGAGCATTGCACATACTTCAGAGTCCACGGCCCACTGCTGCAATCCCACACTAAAGCCTCTATGAAGCCAAATCTGCTTCTGTTAGCTATGTGACTAGGTCAGAAGGAAGAGCAAGATAATAGCCTATAACTGTGTTATGATCTTATATTTTTTTAATTATACACATTGCCAAAGAGTAGGAAACAGTGTAATTTTTATTGGAAAGCCTCTATAAATCAGACTATCACAAATATCATCTTTTATTCCTACTGTCTCCAATGGCTTCCTGGCTCTCGGTAAACTCTTCAAACAGTATCTGTCTAATTTATTACTATACGTGCTCCACATATGCTGCTGGTGGCCTAGACAGAGGATTCAAAGATTCTTGTAACACACTAATTCGGCAGGTTTTCTGCAGAGGGCACAGCACCAACCTAAAATTGAGTATGGCTTATATGTGCTGCCCTGTCCCTTTGCTTGCATTGCAAGGAGGAATGAAGTAACATTTATGCCCAGCGTGGAGATTTGTACTTTCCTTGCCACACTACCATCTGCAACTCGGGCTCAAAATATCTAGTTTATCTTCGAAATAAATGGAAACAAACTATCTCTGTGCTCAGTGAACTATATACTGCTCATTCCTCTCGGTTCCTCACCAGATCACAGGAAGGAGGACCAGGTCCTATGCTAAACTAAATTTCACAAGCGAGACTGCAACAAGAGCTCCACAATTCCTGGTGATCCATGTGTCCATGCATGGCTGTGTATTTTAATGCAAGCACAAAGCTGGTCTGAGCCTCATGCTTAGCTTGCGATGTGTACAAGTCCATCCATGCTTTATCACTGGATGTAGTGGTAGTAGTAGTAATTCTATATTGAAAGCCTGATAGTTTTGGACAGTCTTCTAGTCCAAATAATGCTTTCTGTAAATATCTCTTAATTCTCTCCTGTTAACATTTTTAAATACATATACGACTAAGACAACAAGTCAGTATGTCATATACTCCAGAAAAGGAATGAACTGCACTTGTACAGGACATTAATCTCTGGACTATAGCACTATTGTCTTGCTTTCTTTTTCTGGCCCAGTAAATCCAATACTTCCAAAAATAACTAATTTTGGCTTCAAAATAATGAAGGAATGAGGATTATAAATTTGGAAGTGGTTTTCATTGTTACTGAGCCTTTAATATAGGCATGTCTAAGTTTCATAATGAGGACCCAAGAGCAGCTTGCAGAAATCATAAGAAAAATGCTAGCTATAATGAAATGCAAACACAATGTGATATTTGCTAATCCTGTCCTTCAAAAACATTATGTATCTTTTGTAGTTAAATCTATCAGGAAAAAAATCGCCTAAAGACTGTAGACATCTAAGGATACATGTGAAGTCCCTAACTATACTTTTATTCACACACACATCATAATTCAATTAATGAAATATTTTTGGATTTCACTCAGTGTTCTGATTTATGTTTCAATAGTTTAAACTGATCATTATGTGCCAAGCATACAGATTTGCTTCCCACAGTTAACACACTGGGTGCTCAGACTTGCCTGCTGGCTAACACTACTTATTGCAGAAAATATTCCAGAATAAATATTGTACCCACTTTAAATGCTTTCCATAACAAGTTTTATTTACTTTGTAAGTGGAACAAATAGCAAAACCTTCCTGCTAGCAGCTGATGAAGGGATGCAACTGGGACGTACTATCTGGAGAGCCAACTAACAGTGATTGGTGAGGGTTTGAACTCAAAATAAACAACTACTTGCTTGAATAATTGCATATCCAAAAACCAGAACGGATTTTAATCACATCTAAATTTCATTTAAGCTTCTTTTAAACAACTTTTTACAGAGCACTTCTCCCTCCTGTGAGACTCTTCTTGTATTTTTTTAATAAACTGTAACTTTATATTTTGGTGTTTATCCTGACCTCACTTCTTAATCTACCATCAGCTAAATAAAACACAATAACATGTGTATATACATTCAGATCAGACGTAAATTTACAACTTCAAATAGTTAAGCAAAGGTAAAAGAATATTTCAAGGAGATAAACTATCCTACGGACTGAAAATAAAATGAATGTTATAGGATCAACAGGGAGGAAAGCAAAAAACATTGCTAATAAAAATGAAAAATACTACACCATGCCAACATACAAACTAAAGCATTCCAAAAAGAAAGAAAAGCTATGCTTTTCCTCATTTCAGGAAAAGCTAGTGAGGCAGGAGGTAATATAAAAGCCAAATAAATCTGAAAATAACATAATTAAATCCATTTATTTAATTTCTCTTTCAGGAATGATTGGCCAATGTGTATGTCTAACCATTCCCTCTACCGGGTAGAATCACAATCTGAGCCCCAAAGGATAAAAAGACTCTGACAGCTTAGGCTACAGTACCCATTGTATCATACTACTTCCACTTCTACCATGAAGACTTGGAATAATCATAGTGATTACTTGGGAGTCTTAACTGTAGATTGGCAGCAATTCAAAGCTATGCTATAATTTCAAGTGGCAATAAACACAGGATATTAACATGCATCATTTGCACTGTGTCTGAAATATAACTCCCTCCCCTCAGCTTAAGTCCGATCAAAATGTAAACTCAAGGCAAATTTGATCTTAATCAGCACTTTCTCTAAAACAAGGCAATCTTCTAATGTATTACAATCGCGCTGTCTCTTTCAGCTTCAGCAACTGGTCTTAATTGTAATTGTACCTTTTATTTTCCTTTCTGTTTCTCTAGTAATAAAAAGGGAAAAAAAAGTCAAAATGTCCATCATGAAGAAACTTGTAGACTCACAGCATCTGATTTGCCACTGGAGGTTTCTGCAGCAAGCGGTAAGAGAGATGAGACACACCAATTTTTAATTCTATAATCCTGCATATGGTCAGAAAAGCAAGACACCTCACATGCCCCAGCACTCTAAGCTGACCTCGAAGGAAGAAACTAGGTGGAGTAAGAAATCAAAGCACAGAAACTCTTAATTTAAGCACACAGAAGTCGTACACTGAGAGGCCAAGCCACCTACACCTGCTCAGTCATCTCCAGTACACTGAACTCCCCCTGGACATAGATGATTTGTCCATGGGAATTCAATCCTCAAGAGTGCTGGACTCACTCCAGCCAAAATTTTAACAATGAAAATCTATGAACCATCTGCACTAAGGTCAAACAATTTCCATTAAGAACATGTAATGTTAACACCTAGATGACAGGTCTTAGCTAAACTGGAGACAAGGCTGCTGCGCACAGGGCAGCACCAAACTCCTAGTGATACCATCCCATAAACCCACATACCTATAAGAGTTTTGAAAAGAAAGTACTGCCAAACTCAGCTGTATTCACAGAGCTTCACAATATTGCAGTCATACCCTCAACATTTTTCAGATTAAGTAACTAACTCACTTATTTTTCTGTTTTCATAATTTACATTATTTATGTGTTATTAGATATGCTTCGTTGATACAGAAATTACTGTAGCTCCTGGTTCCAATTGTAAATGAGATGTTGCTTCTCAAACAGCATTCATAAAACATACAAAATGGACTGCCAAGGGTTATGATTTTTATCTTGGATGGCATGAAAGACCTGGTAACTCAAGAATGGCAGAGCTGCAGAGTGAAATATAGTCCCTTTACTCACAAAGTGTAAAAACAATATCTAAACAATCAACCCAGGATAATTCCAAGCAGAGAGTAAAATAAAATGCTTTCCAGATAACAGGTTAATCTTGTAGATTTTCCCTAGAAGATGTACCCAATATCACTCATCACAAATGTTAGTTAGTAGTGACTTAATTACTAACTAAGCACTGAAAATTAACAAGAGCTAGAAAAGCAGCTTCTCTGTGCAACCAAATTACATAAATGTACATCGATGGAATACATATATACATGAATGTACACATATCCCAGAACAGTAACTTTTCACACTAAGCGTTCACAGCTTCCTCTAGAATTCATATTTACTTTCTCCTGAAGAGCCCCTTTCAAGCTGTCACACACATCCACTTCAAAACAGCAAATAGTCTCTATAAGAATTGCCGTAAGGGAAGGTGGGAATGTTAAGGATGTCTCCTGTGAAACATCACACTGACCACGTAATCTCAGGACACAATCAAAGGCCATCTGAAGCAAAGCTGGTGGGGTCAATGGAAAACATGTATTACAGTTTCATCCCCCCATGTTATGGTCAGCTCACTAATCATTTGGAATATCACAACTGAAGCTGTAATATTATTTATCTAGTACCAGAAACATATTAGGCACTTTAGGATGTGTAGTGGATACTAAGAGGTTAGGATCTTAAAATGAGCTGGTTACCAAGTGGAGTAGCTGGTAACACAAGAGACATGCCTAAGAGGGAATGAACATCTGAGTTAGCACCTTAACAGAAAAACGTGTTCAGAGCAACTGAAAGGAGAACAACTGGCTCACGCTGCAACCAGGCAAGCTTGAAATGATATAATCTAATTAAAAAGGAAATGGTTTTGAAACGGTTGGCTTTTCTGCAGGGCATTCACTATACTGGAAGCAAGTTTAAGGGTTATTACAGACCATATTAATGAATGCCCACAGAGAAACAGCTACAAAAATTGACTGATGTTGATGACCAGCACGAAAATCCTGCCCTGTTACACTTATCGGCAACCTGTATATATCTGAATCTGCTAGATCTGTATAACCGAACACCTCAAGATGCTAACTATGCCAACTTTCTAGGGGATACCAATTACAGATCAATTCTTCAGTCTTATTCAGAGAAGTGTCAGGTAGGATAAGCAAGCTGGTCATTACCTCCTCCTCCATGGGAACAAGTCTCATCCGTCTACAACCTGCTGGAGCCAAAAAACTGTTGCCGCTTGCCTAGCATAGCAGGCCAAATTTTTATGAGGAATGCTCTGTTCAAAACCATTTCAGAGCAGTAACTGGCACTGCCAGCCCAAGAATTTAAACAAAACTTGGCACATATTAAGCAAATGTGGTATTCCTGCAATACAATGAGAGGGATCAATATGCCAAAGGTCACAGCAGAGGGAAAGGAGAAAGAGTATTCAACATCTTCATAGACGGCCCTTTCTTTAATAACTAATTTTCCTACTGTTAGTTGCACCCATCTTGCAGAGCTAAGATACACATGCATTGCTTATCTTCTGAAAAATATGTTAGTACTATTATGACCAAGTACTTAATTAATAAGGAGTATATTTAATATACCCAGTGGATCTTTTGCATAGGCTGAACTTACACTGAGAGGAACAGAAGCTTTATTAGGTACATAAGGTTGACATAAAGGAACCTACTACTATTTGTTACAGATACTACTTTTTTGTTTTTATTGAAAGTGAAGAGAAGAGCCCTTTGGTCTTCCTGCAAGGTCCAGTGTTAGCCTGGCTATTGCTAATTCTTCAGCAAAAGTGATCACTTAACGTAGCCTTTGTATAGTTCATAAATCTAAAAAAAAGCAAAAGTTAATGTTGAGATGTTTTGTGGGATGATCATCATATTCATATATTTACATATGCAAACTGTTTCAGTTAAAACTATGCACTCCAGTATACCAGGAACTAAATCAGACAGTATTTCCCAGTATGCTCTAGATCAGCAGTTTGAGTGGGGAACGGCACTGGGGATGCACAGAACCAATTCTATTCCCTAACCAGATGTCCATAAAATAAGGACTTTTGTGGGTCTTGGAGAAAACAGAGGGATTTGGACTGCATAGAGGAAATGGGTGAATTTCACTGTTTCTCACCAACATCTCCACAAATATTAGCATTTCCCGCACAGAGCAGGCACACACTGATCTTTTAAACTTGGTCATTCACAGACTAATCTAATTCAATACGTTATTTTGCAGACCTCCAATAAACCTGCAAATATTTTCTGCCTGAAGAGATCCTAAAGCAAAAATATAAAACAAAGCTTCCCAAACAAGATAATGGATGCACAACAAATGACTGCATATGTGTGTTGATCTAATTTAATGAAGAAAGAGGTCAAACAGCTCCTAGTCTCCAGCCATTAATTTCTCAGCAGCAAACTGCACTAAGCACAAAGAGAAATTACATGGATGGTAACCAGTGAATCAGGAGAAAATATGAAGGAAGAAAAGGCAGTTGTGGTGGTTAAGAATATCAGACATATGAGACTGATCAGGACGTTGACTTGTGTAATAGGAAAACCCTCACCTGCCTTAAAAATGTTACAGGTGTGCCTTTTTGGTGTTTTATTATGAAACTCAGTTCTATTAAAAGGCCACTTAAGAATTTTCTGGGAAAACTAGAAAATGGAGATCTCAAAATGTTACTCTGGGGAATCTCACCTTGCATAAATTGTGCCCTCCAATCCCAAATAATCAACAGGTTCCTGGTGTTCTCAAAGCCAAAGACCAAGCCATAACGTTCCTAATGCCAGTCGAGGCATCAACTTCAAGTATCTTTATCCCATTATCTCCCAGCTCTATAGAGTATGTCTTATGGAGATCAGTGTACTTAACTCTGTTACAAATCGTAAGGAGTAAGTGACATTTTCCAAACTTGTTGAGGGGTGGTGGTGTGTATATACACCTGCAAAAACACACAGGTTCATGCAACCAGATGGGCTACATCCAAAGTTGTTAAAGCAGCTGGCTGAAATCACTGAGAGCTATGAAAGTCTCCAGTGATTGGGAGATGTTCCTGAAGACTGGAAAACAATAAGCATCATGCTTATCTTAGCATCATCTACAGTCTCTCAGATGTGTACCACATTGTATTTTGAATTTCTCCGTTCCCATATCTAAAGGGGTAGCTGGAACTATGAAGTTTGTTGTTAACGTCCTTACCCTTCAGGAAGCACCTGCTTCCTTCTGAGAACTGTAGGCACTCTCTTTAATGGGGGTCTGGGTATAGTTAAAGATCGAACAGCTCTTCTCTCCTAGACCACAGGGGAAAATACAAACCTGGGGGAAAGAGCTGCACTGAGCAAGTCTTTTATATAGAAGGCACAACTGATTATGTGGTTTTGAAGGGAAAAATTGAAGTGTGGAAGAAAGTGAGGCAGAGCAGAAGGAAGTGCTGGAAAAACAGCAATTATTTTTCACTTTGGCCATATCTCCATTACGTAGGCTACAAAGCTTAAGCACAAAAACTCTTGCTATTGAAATATCCCCCCTTATCTTTGATATCCAGTCCAAATGGACTGGAAGAAAGCAGAAAGGAAATGTCTCTTAAAGTAATTTTTGGTCCCATTAAGGCAAATCTCATTAATGGCAAAAAGACTTTGGTGAAGAATAGAGCTTTTATATTCAGAAGCATACAGTACTGCTGTGCCTGATTCTAGCAGCACTGTAGATAATAAACCTTTCTCCATCAGGGCTTAGATTTTTGCAGTTGTAAAGTACCCATTTTATATTCAGGTAGGGGTTTAGTAAATGCACATACCTGGCACTCATTGTGCTAGTCTTCTCCAGGTGCACTTGGAATTGGTGATTGGAGCTTTTGAAAGAGGATGTATAAAACACTTTTTGTATTGAAAAGCATTGTTTTGCCGTAACTGAAATGTATTGCTGCAAACTTACATCAGAAGATTTACCAGCATGATTCCTAAGGCACATGAGGGAATTAAGGGAAGAGGGTATTCCTTCTGGGACTGTTCCACCTTATGCACATAGATAAAAAAATACTTGTTGGGACAGAGATACTGACTTTGTGGATCAGTTGTTAGAGTACTTGCATGTGTCACTGCAAGCCTTGGCATCTTCCCAGTTGAATGCTGTCATTACTAACACTTAGGCAATTCTGTACACATTCTCATATATAAGAGAGAGAAAAGGCTGCACATCATCAAAATCGAGACAGAAATAGAAAAAATGGTCTTCTGCTCATTTGCTAAACTGGTAAAATGTAGAGCCAAGGGTGATTGTTTCTATATTTGTTCCCAAGCATGTTATTTTGGCTCATTGTCAGTACATTTTAATGAAAAGTTGAAAAGTGAATAGGAAAGGAAATTAAATGAATGCACAATCATTTCTACTAATCCTCTTTCTCTCACTTTCACTAACATTTAATCCTCATGAAAAGTTTGTAATTAATCCAGGGGATTTTTTTTACATAATATTTTCTGAAAATGAAAAGTTTCATACTGCAGATCCTGACTGCGGATGTTTACAGACACAGAAGACAGCTAGGAAGATTTCAGGAGCTGATAGAGATTCAGTTATGAATTATGCCTGGTACTGAAAAAGAAAATCCAAGTGATATTATTTCTCTTCCCTTATAAGACTACAGCCTCACAGAGCTCTAAAAACATCAGACCAGGGTTAGTCTTAGAGTACCAATTCTGTTCTCAGTTGGCAGGAACTTTACAAACTGACCATTTTACAGACCCTGGGACTGACCCCATCTAAATCAGAATCCAAACAAAACATTGCTCTTACCACTGCGTTGGCACTTACAAGATTTTGCAGCAGTTCTTGAGGCTGTAACATGAATGCCTTATGAGACTTTACATACATCGCAGTTGCTCTACATTTCACATCGATACCAACAAGATGGGAATGAAAATAATATGTGCTTACAGGTGATATTAAAAGGGAAACAGGAATTAAAAAACCAGAGATATTCAAGAATGAGAACAAAATATTGAAGAAGGTATATTGGCAGGAACAACTACATTTCAACAAAGAAAGGAGACAAAAAAACCCTGTCTGCCATTCTCCTCAAATTGCCATATTGTTCACATTTTTATTTCGTTACCAGAAGCTATCAGATATAAGTCACTGGATTATTTCAAGCATATTGGAAGCAAATATGGGGCTATTGAAAACAGCCCCACATTGACAAAATAGATTTTAGGAGTAAACAAAAAAGCAACTCATCTTTCTTACAAACTAACACTCCTCTATTTCTCTCCATCCCCAATGCTGTCAGTGAAATAAGCATTAATAATGAAACAGCATTCATATAAATTCCAGTTGTTGTTAAGGGGAAAACCAAAACAAAACAACCCCAAACAAACAAACCCAAACCAAACAAACCCCAAAAATCCCCACCTACTGCAATGTAACTTCAAACTTCCAGTTTAAAGCACCGTCCACTTCCAGTGACAAAATCATAGAATCATAGAAAAGTTAGGGTTGGAAAGGACGTTAAGATCATCTAGTTCCAACCCCCCTGCCATGAGCAGCGACACCACACACTAAACTATGTCGCCCAAGGCTCTGTCCAGTCTGGCCTTGAACACTGCCAGGGATGGAGCATTCACAACTTCCTTGGGCAACCTATTTCAGTGCCTCACCACCCTCACTGTGAAGAACTTCTTCCTTATATCTAACCTAAACTTCCCCTGTTTAAGTTTAAACCCAGTACCCCTTGTCCTACCACTACAGTCCCTAATGAAGAGTCCCTCCCCAGCATCCTTTTAGGCCCCCTTCAGATACTGGAAGGCTGCTATGAGGTCTCCACGCAGCCTTCTCTTCTCCAGGCTGAACAGCCCCAACTTTCTCAGCCTGTCTTCATAATGGAGGTGCTCCAGCCCCCTTATCGTCCTCGTGGCCCTCCTCTGGGCTTGCTCCAACAGCTCCATGTCCCTTTTATGTTGAGGACACCAGAACTGGACACAATACTCCAAATCATAGAATCATAGAATGGTTAGGGTCGAAAAGATCATCTAGTTCCAACCCCCCTGCCATGGGCATGGATAATAATACATGTTATCTATTTACTATACATTAAGACCACCACTAGAAGCATCTTATTCCTAGATGCTTCCAGTGGTGTCAGTATCTTGGAGTTAACTTTCATGAGGGAAGAATGCCTTGCTGCTCCAGAGCCAATTTCTAATCTCAGCTGTGCAGATGTGTATGTTTTTGATTAAATCTACTCATCAACTAGCATGCACATACATAGCAAACAGAACACAGACCTATACGTCTTCGGGTTTGAACAGGCAGTCTTAAATAGCCTGGGTTAGACAGGTACGACAAAAACAATTAATCTCAGTTGGTAATTAGGCATCTTTCTGGGAGTCACAGTTCCAGTGTTTGACAGACCCAGATGGATACTGCCCAGGTGTTGCATTAGAACATAGCTCTTTGACTTGAAAGCTGCATGCTTTTACTGCCTTGTCCTTTCTCTCCCTTCAAATGAACATGTTCTTATTCCTAGATAAGAACTTCAGCTTATCTCACTGGCTTTCCCTCTCCTTTGCTTCTCAGATCACTTATTGTGCTAAGGGACAGGCTATGTGACTACAACCACCACCTCATTGTCCTCCACAAATGCTGCTCCCTTTACAACCCACAGCAAAGAGAAAGCACTGAAGCTGGGAAGGCTGGATTGCACCCTGGTTTGTTTCAGAGCTTTCTGTCTATTTTGTTGGGAAAAGCTAGATGCCTAGGTAAAGCGGGTCAATTGCCCTGACTAGTCCAAGAGCCTAACATTTTGATGAGGCAGGATCTCAGATACTAAATTAGAAGGATGAGATTTCACCCTTGATTTTCTAGCATCAGTTAGAATAAGGAATGCTTAAGTTACTTTTTTGCCCCCTGTTGGTATTAACCCTGAAAAGAACATTATGCTTTTAAAATACTTCCCAGTGCAACTTTCCAGGACACATCTTATATTTTAAGCCACTGAAGCCATGGACCATAGCCAGCCACTGATAAAAAGCGTAAGAAGATTTATGGTCTTTTATACCAACTGTATTTGAGGTAATCCTCCTAAAAACTTGTAAGCACCAATAAATTTACCATAATAGAACACAACTAACTGGGCAGAGGCTGAGTGGTGTGAGTTAGCCACAAAGGATGAGAGAGAAAAAAAGAAACACTAGGAGATACGAAAAGCCTCTTTCATATAATTTAAATTTAATTAAAACCAGTCAGTATGATCTATATCCAGAAAAAAAAATGGCCTTTTGTCATTTCTACAAGTGAGTTTCTTGAAAGCAGCAGTCACCTGAGACTGCAGCCCATTCCAGAAAAGTAAACAGAAATCACACAATAATCAACAGCCCATCCCAGATGGCATACTAAACTACTAACAGTTTATGATAATTTATTGCAAATGAAACAGTTCAATGATGGGCAGGGAAGGAAGGAATGTGAAAAAGAACAAAAAAAAGGGGAGGGGGAAGGAAGAGGAACTGGGTCATTTACTCTCTTGCCCAACAGTGTCTCAGTCAAATCTACCTCGCTTCATCAGCTTGGTCCTAGGCATTTCTTTGAGAGAATTAATAAGCAGACAAGAAAAAGTTTGTAGAGGCATAAGCTATAACTCGTTGATTGCTATTGAAAACGGAAGGGCCTGTGGGACTTAAAAGACAACAAGGATGTTACATTTACCAAAAAAAAAACCCAAACCCAAACAAACCAACAAAAACCCCAGATTACAAGCCCCCCAAAACCCCCAAAACTCAGAAAAAAATAAGCCTCAATCAAGAACAAAGATTGCCTGTAAACAGACCTCTGTGGTCTGCGAAATAATTTGTCTTTGATAACTAAACAACACTGTATATTTATACAGAACCAAAGGATCCTAAATCAAAATTTCTGTGAGCTTTAGCTGTATAAATCAAGGTGGTGATTTGGGGTGCAGAAATAGTATCAAAATACAAACAAAGCAGCAAAAAGATCCCACCACATAAAATGCAGTCAGCATGCCTATAGTCCTAGCTAAGTTCTCAGACAGTTTCAGCACATCCACTTTTCTGTCAGCCTGATTACAAGCTGCCCAGGGCAAGACAGTCTCTCTGTTTCACATCTGGGCAGCGCGGAGCTCAATCATACCTTTGTCTGTAGATGCAACCATGATAAAAGTAAATAAATACAGCTGCAAAAAAACCAGGCTGGTCACAGTGAGTGCTGAGAACTGCTGAGCATTTTCTGAGCTCAGTTCTACTTTTTTTAACCCCTAAATGAGAACTCAGGGATTTTTAAAGACATATCAAATATTTACAGCAACTTAATTCAAATTAGCTACACATCGCCTTCATTTCCACCATCATATACAGAAAACATCCTACGAATGTGACTTTGCAAACAAACATGACAGTGGGCATTAATGAAAGGTTCGATGGGATTTGGGCTGTTATCATCACTGCAGCAAAGGAGGAAGAGATTAAAAGAGAACAATGAGGCTCATGCCCAAGTAACCTGTTGTGGTACCATGCTAAATGACAGTAATCACTGCAAGCCATTGAGATGCTCTGCTATTCACCTGGAAAACAAGCTCTGACTAAGCAATGTCAGATTGCCAACAGCCAGTTGAAACAAGATGAAACAAGAAGTTGAAGCTATGTTTTTGGAGTGGCCCATATCAATTCCAGGGAATGACAAATCCCTGCAAACTCTCAACAACAACATAGCCAACTTGCCAAAGCCTCAGGTAAGATCTGCTCATCTGGTTCCCATCTCTCTCCCTTGATGACACTGGAGGACTCTCAGGTTCCTCTGCTGAACAGGGCATAAGTTATCAGTACAAGTATTTACAGAAATCCAACCAGCTGCAGCATGATGCCAATATTTTCCTAATACAAAACAATTGTTGTTTAGTATATTTAGTCATCGTTTTTTGAGAGAATTTGAGATTTCAAATTTAGGCCAAAGCTTCTTATGGGGTATGGAACCTAAATCTACTAGAGAGAAACATTGTTCAGTGAAATGGGGTCATATGGCTCAATACAGTGCAGATTTAGTTTGCAGCTAAAACCAGTTCTACAGTAAAACAGTCCCATTGAATGAAGTCTGCCTCATATTGAGACATTCTCAGAAAGGCATGAAAAAGGTAAATTTTGCAGTTTATCCATATGTCTACATCATAACCTATTAACCAGAAGTTGTTTTTCACGAGTAAAATCAATATGAACACAACCTTCACATGTCTGCAATGCTTTGGAACTATTCATGGGATAAAAATTATGTTACAATATGCACTTCAAGTTTGTATTGTCATTAGTGTCCAAGATTCACCATGCTCATGCTGGGAATTTATGTATTTTGTTCTTCCAACCCCCAAGAACATCTTTTGACTTCTCCCCGTTATTCACGTCTAAGTGAAACTGCAAGTTCACAAACCATCACTGAAGGACAACGAGCAGTGTAGGTTACAGGTAATTTAAACTTTCATATAAGCACCTCTATCAAAAGTTGTAGCTAAAGTGATTTCTGTGATGCCCTGTATCTTTATCAGATCTGGACACCTTGGGAAAACATTTGATGGTCTGTAGCTCCCATTATGTAGCACAATAGCAATGGCTGATCCTCTGATACTCTAAATTCTCATATAATGAGAAATGCTTTTTTGATCAATATTCTGGTTTTACTCACCTTCAGAACTTAGGAATGCATTGTATTTTTTGTATCTATTCCCAAATCCAACTGTTGTATTTTTAGGCAAAATAATCAGCTGTGATCTTTATTAATCCATACTCACTTTGTTAAATACAAGGGAAACCCCCCATACCTTCAAAAGTTTCATTCACAATACAGTGATGGTAAAACAATTTGCTGTGAATGCTATAGCATAATGCAAGTTGACAAGGTACAGTAACTGTTTTCCCAAAGCACATGGCACTCTGCAAACATAGATCACAGCTGCAAGAATCACACAGCCTTTTCTCAATATAAGATTTGTAATGTAATTACAGGCTCACAAAGCCTCCCCTTCAACACAAGACCCTCAAGTTATGCAAACTCTGCTGTATTTTGAGATAGGTCTCTGCAACCTCTCTGCTGAAAGTTACACTCTAGAAAAGGAATGACAAAAATGCCTGTTCTGGCCATATACCTGTATATTACAACAAACTCCTACACTGATAGTTTAAACAGGATTCTCCAGAAGATGACTCCTAGATCCCAGTAAGAGCATGGCTGTGATGGGCAGGCAGCTAATCCAGGCATTAGGGAGCCATGAGATTTCTCAGCAATTCTCTGTAAGACTTGGAGGACTGTTTACCTCAACTGTCTGTGCTCTATAAAGGAAGTAATACTTACGTGCATTGTAGGACTAAGATGATGGACTTAAACTATTAAACTTAATATTAAACTGTCCTCTGTTGTAAGCACTTCAGAATATCCCTACTTACACTTCTCCAAAACAAAAACCAAGCAGGTTTCATTCTGTGGGTTTCTTCTCATTTTCCTTGTTGGCATTTTGACCATGTAAAACTGTTGCTGGCAGTTCTTGGCGTCCCATCAGACCAAATCACAAGAAACCTTTGTCTTCTGCAAAGACAAGTTTCCCTACTGGGCTAGGGAGTAGTATGATAAAGCAGTTCAATATCCATGAAGTCCCATTGCAAATAAATACATGATTTGAAAATCCTGCTGAATAATCAGAATATTTTTCTCCCTCACTCCCCAGTAGCCATCCTGAATTCAATCCATTCAGTTCTGAATAGCAATCAGGAAAGCAATAATTGTGTACCATAGTCTTCCACCCCCCACAGAGTTCCACCCTGAAATGGTCATCTTGTAAAAAGACAAATGTCTAAAATGAAGGAAAATCAAGTATGATTCTTACTTCAAAGCAGTACTACAGTGTTACAGTGCAAGTGGGAACATATATCATGGCAGCAAAATGAGACAGAGAAGTACAGCAGTATACATAATTCTAAGATTTAAGTTATTTTGGGTTTATCTACATACAAAATGTATTTCCTAGAGTAATTTTAAGAACGCTTGAAGAACAATATTTGGCTGCTTGAGAAATACTATATCCCAGAGTGGCTTTTGTACAACTCATGTAGATAAAAACTGCAGGAAACCTTGTAAGTCCTGCTGCCTTCTGAGTAATCACAGGAGATATCATCATTACTCACACCCCATATAGCCAGCTTCTCCCAAGTCATAAACAACTATAATTAAGGAATGATTGGAAAATGTCAAAGTTTGTCTTCAGACTGGACTACCAAAATCATCTTCTTAATCACCTCAAGAGAAGTATAAAGAAACATTGCCAATAATAGGAAAGATTTTTCTTCACAATTTCTACTCTCTACATAAATAATTCAATTTTCACCAATCTCTATTTGCCATGTTTTCTGTAACAAATACAGATAAAAACTGAATCTCAGTCTTACCTGAGAACAATACAGGTGCTTTTCTCCTCCATCATCTCTTTACTATCTGTCAGTCTTGCTTATTTAATTTCATCCAGAACAGAACTTGCTACATTTTACAAGGACAAACCTTTTTTATGTTTCAGCAGCAGCCCTTAGTAGTTCAACGCAGCTCCCTGCTATTCAGACACATTTATTGCTTTATTTTTACTACAATGCTGGCTTAACTTGTATCCCAACATTCAACAAGGAGTGGCATTGTAGGTAGTTTGGTTCAACATGGCTGAATTATTGACAAGACAGCCGCTTCCTGAATCACTTGTCAAAAGCAATCTCCAGCTCCTACAACTGTCTGTTCTGGCCCTTCCTTTCTCTCCCTGCTCTTGAACCTTTCTTGATTGCCCTTGGAGGGAAAGTCCCTCTTCTAGCCCACCCTGGTTTGGTCCTTCCCCTATCAGAAGCAAATCTAACACTCCCACTCCTCCCAACTTTGACTGGCACACATACTGTTGTCTTCTCAGAAATCCCCTACAATTAAAAGCAGCGTGATCCTGCCCCAGAAGACTAAAATACAACAGATAGATCTGAAAGACTTCTGAATACTTTTATGGCTCTGTACCAACCACAGCAGATCAGAAACATGGCCGCAAATAAGGGAAGACAAATCCTGACCATCAATTGTAATGCAGAAAAGAAAACAGACTGAAGCACAAGGGAAAAAATATTACCGTTGCTCTCCATGTTGTGAATTGGTGGAGAAAAAGACCACCTTTCAGAAAATATTCTATTGAAGCATGCAAACAAAGGCATGGTTTTCAAAAACGCTGAGCATACAGCAACTCCTGTTGTGCCCCCACGAGTACGTTTTCCAATTATCTCAGAACTCGATACTCTAAGCTCTTGAAAATCTGATCTTAATCAGAGGCATTAAGCAATTTTTATCCTTTCTCTCCTCTCCCACCGTCCCCCAGATCCATTCCCACAGGATTCTGTAAGTGTTAAGTCTGTTGCAGAACTGGGTATTAATGCAGTGCCTTTCTTGTTTCACTCAAGAACCATATATATGTATAGATTTATTTATTTTTCTTTTTAATGGCAGTTGAACACCTTTTTCTCAACATGTGCCATTAATACCAAGCACCTGCAGTCTGCAGACATCACTTCATAACACCACGCTATTCTTATGAGTAACAACTCATCTTTTCTTATCAGATGAAAGAGAAATAATAGTTTCTGATCTCATATTACAACTGTGATGTCGCTGATGGAAGAATATTCTGTTTAATAGAATGACCTGTGTTACCTTTTGTAAGGGAAGTGTCAATTGTGAAAGGCTTCATTAAAAAGAGAGAACAAACGAGCAAGACAGAAAAGCCCTTTAAGAAAGCTGGGCTGTCAGGTTTTCTCCGAGAGAAGTAACAGTTTTTTTCTCACTGCTGTGTGAAATGAATTATATTTGACATTTATTCCAACTCAAACCTACATAGTCAAATCATCATTCCAGTTAAGAGTCAGGATTTATTGAAGTGTTTTTCTCTTCTGAACTTCAGCCCCCTTCACAAATCCTCCATCTGTAACTTTCCGACTCAGCATCATACAAAACAGTCAACGTTTTACAGAGCTCTGTGCATAGAATATTCTTGTTTAGTATGTTTTATGAAGGGGGTATGTAACCATGAAACTTCAGAGATAAGTGTAATTGAGAGGCAGGTATCGCTGCTGATACACAGCTGACACCAATGTGCACCACTGCCCTTTACTGGGCCTGTTTGAGCCTTTGTGATAGCACCTACTGCTATCAGCTACTTGCCTCCGGGGATTTCAAGGGAGAGTTCAAAAGGTGTACCATTTGAGATTCCTATCTGGCCTCCCCAGTCTCTACCTCTTAATCAAGTTTTGATAAGCTATCATTTATACAGCAGGTTATGAATTCACAGATTAAACAACAGAATCAACTCAACTGTGCTCAAATCATAACAGTGTTGGGTTTAGTGCAATGAACTTGGATTGCAATATAGTAGCATTAAGCAGTGTTGCTGTTCAAATGCAGAGTATGCTTAAAAAGTCAAGTAACTTGAAAACCTTAAGGATAGAACTCTTTATCTGTTCTTCTGTGATATAAAAAAGACAATGAAGCCCTGTAAAGAAAATCATAAAGCATTTTGCCTTGCCTTAATCTTAACTCTGAGCACCAGACAGTGCTCAAATATATCTATTATAAGGCTTACATTTGTTGGAGGAATTGATTAAAAAGGCAGACTGCAACCCACATGTAAACAGCCGAGTCAGTTATGCATTAAGTTATTGATACCAAACAATTTTTAGAAGTACTTATTTGACATAAAAATACAGAACAATTGCTGTACTTTTCCTAACTATAAAAATCACACAGATTCCTACCTCTTAAGGCTAGAAGAGGCCAATACAACAGTCTTTTAGGAGTGAACACTACTGAAACTGCACGTGATAGTACTGTAGATTTCTAACATCGCTTTTACACTGGCAAGTTTTTGCTGGCTTGCTGGTTTTTCCACAGATCTCTCCTAATTATCTATTTAGTACTATATTGCCTATACTTGTTACATAAAAACCACTGTAATGTAGAGTAGAACTTCAAACTGGTGCAACTTTATTTCTTAGTTTAGGGTTCACTGCATGAAAAATGAGTTCATTTCATGAAGCAGAACAATCCAAAGATCAAGAGGGACTGGTGAGAGACATACTAACACCATCCTACGCAGCATCATAGCAAATGAATCTCCTATGGATGAGGTAGGAATACTTCAGGGCTTATCAGGAGATATTGGGACACCATTAGTAACCAAAGAACCTCAATGCATCTCTATGTTAACGGTACCGTATTTCAAGTGAAGAAAGGTGTGCAGCTGTCAAGGAAGACCATTACCCACATTAGGAATTGCAGAGGTATCTGTAGCAAATAAATGGTGTTCCTGAACTGTATTTTTTGCCTGGGGCCTAATTCCATGAAAATTTTCAGTGCCATTAATGATATCAACAAAATGAAACACTTTGTTTATACCAGACCTGAAATTCCCACTCTTTAAATCAAACAAACAAAAATTCCACTTTACAAAGCTCCTTTTTTAACCTGTATCTCAGGTAATGACCTCTGCACAATCACTCTAAAACATTCTCTGTGGCTGTAAGAGAACACCTGGGGAAAAAATATTAATACAGTAAGATACCAGATACATATGGCTGTCAGTTTGCCATCTGAACTGTTCACTAAACACCTTATCTTGGTTGAAATCCAAAGACTGTCCATTAATTTTAATGGAGTGACTTTGGAATTAAACTAGCATGAAAGCACAATTTGCTCCTTCATGACAGTTATTTGCAAAAGGGAAGCTGTTTTATGTAATTGATACGAACACCTGCTTTTATAATCAGCCTATGTAATCAGACAGATTACATGATTACTACAAAATATTGTGCAGATACAGTCTGAGACAAGTATTTGTTGCCATTTCACATTTTTAATCAAGGTGGCAGGAAAAAAACCCAAAACATTAAAGAAATAAAAATAAGATTCCATCTCAGCAGGTATTCATAAAGGAAGGATGAAACAGAAGTGTAAATTTTGGCTGAAGTGTGTTTTTGGAATAGATTAAAAACCATTAAACCTATCTTTTTCCACCAAAATTCCAGAGAAAAAATTAATCGTTTGATACATAGCATCTACTCACAGGCCTGAAATCATCCAGCAATCCACTGAGCACATCCTTAAGTGTAACACCAATTTACAATAGCAAGAGATAAAAAAATGGCAGTGGGCAGAGTGTCCCCTCAGGTTCACAGCAGGATATGAAGGACTTGTGTGAATAACAAAAATGAAGACACCAGGCTTTTCCCAGTGAGCTCTGCTATAAGAGCACACCACTGAATACAAATACTTGCTAGAAAACCTCATGAAAAGTGTAACTCTGGCAAACCCTTCACCAAGTTACTGGGAATTACTAGCACTTTTATTGCTCTAATTTCTAATTCTGCCATAAAATCAACTCCCTGCAAAGACCATACCCATTAATATCTGTGTAAAATAGCACCAACTCAAAAACCTTGCAGATAATGAACTTCACATTGGATTTGTATAATAATCCAGAAGTAAGGTATTAGACTGTATAACATGTAAAATGATTCAGCATATTCATAAACAGACTGGAAAATTACTGAAGGAAAAATAAATCCAAAATCTGTTATCCTGATACACAGCAACAATGAATGAACTCAGATACATGATTGTATACAGCTGAATGTATATGCCATTATGAACATCTTCAACATGAGGAACTTTAACACCGAACTCAATACCCTATATATAAAAGAAACCTTTTTTATTAGCGTTAGAAGAATAGTAGTGTCCTGAAGGTGTAGTGTGATTCTCATCTTGAAAATGATGAGTTTCTCTTAGCATTTTGAAAATATCTTTGTGTGATGTTTGAACCAAATTATTTTGCTTAGAAAATTAAGCAAAATGCAAGTCTTGGAGCTTGTTGATTTGCTGCAGACAAAAGTTTTGCAGTAAGATTCTTTGAAAAACACTGGTTATTTTAAGCCTTATAACAACATTCCTCTAGTCATAAAGAAAACACAAGAGTATTCTAGCATTCTTGTTTTTAGATTGATTACGGACTGCAGCATCAAAATGCTTTTCTGCACCTTTTCCATGAAAAAAACCCTCCACCCAAACGAACCAAAACCAAGCAAAAGATGGCTCTCTAGGTCCCCAAAGTGCAGATATGCTTCCAACAGTTGAGTTCAGCACAGACAGACTTAGGCACTCATGTTCACAAGGTGCTGCCTATACTACCTACAATTTATCAGCTTTCCCAACTATCTGTGGACTGAAGTGGTTTTGCAATCATAAACTTGCTATCTATATTATACAAATGGACATACTGCCAAGCATGCTCTTGAGGCACTACAATGAACAACCATTTTGCCAGGGGCAGAGTAACCACAATTACGAATGACTTAACTTTTAAAATGTTGCATGCATAATTACGCATGCAAGTAGATACCGAGATGTAACTGGATGTTTG
Organism: Nestor notabilis; assembly: GCF_000696875.1. Taxonomy (NCBI): domain Eukaryota; kingdom Metazoa; phylum Chordata; class Aves; order Psittaciformes; family Psittacidae; genus Nestor; species Nestor notabilis. The sequence goes on along the minus strand of NW_009925920.1, from coordinate 36,485 downwards.
TAGGAGCAACTACTGAATTTTTATCATCACTATGAATATAGGTTAGAGTTTTGTGTTCACAGAGATCTCTAAACCTTTATACATACATGTTCCAAAAATACAAATAAAGTCACTGACGACTGTTGTTGAAAACAAAATACAGTTTTCTGGTTTCACATATGCTTTGAAGAAAAAAAAAACCAACAAACCACAAAACACCAAGAAATAAGTTACAAAGAATAGAAAATGCCAAGATTGTGATTAAATGACAATGCATATTCAGTTAGATAGTGATTTGAGGTTTATAAAACGAAATGTTTCACCTGACAGAAAAATAGATGCAAAAAACATCAAGCAGAAATACAGCTGCAGTATATTTTCCTTAGTATTTACAACAGAACCACTTGATTTCCTCAACCAAAAGCATTTGACTACTGGTCCATGCAATGTGGCATGATGAAACCACACATTGCTGGAAAGGAACACGTCATGTGTCGCCATTCATCAGGTTGACCGAGCACAATTATATTTGTTTGGTCAACCATGCACATAACTGCTCACATGGCTTGTGCATTGCTATATTTGCAGTGTGCTGAGCTATTAGCATCAGAGTATGTCTGTTTTCCCTTACCAAGAGAAGCCAGATCTCAGAAGCTACCTCAGTATTTATTCTTTCCATGTTCCAATGAATTCCTACCAGCTGTAACAGAATTTGCTAGATGTCAAAAATTAGAAAGAAATAATGAAGACCTCTTTTTTTTTTTTCTTGCCCAATCTTCCATCTGGTCAAGTGATAAAGAACCACTTTTCTACATTTACTTATGGTGAGAGACCTCTTGCTCTATGAGCAGACCCAATGAATCCAGTAGCGCTATTTCCAAAGCTAGACACTAATGTACATGGTAAGTAAAGTCACTGAAATAGAGCTCCAACATGTTGCCTGTGGACAATAAAACCACACTTCTTTTCAGTTATACTTCATGGGAAAGATTAAAGTGGTAACACATCTGCCACATAATTGTCCTGTATTAAAATGATAAATGGGGCAAGGGACATATCAGAAAATGGACTAAAATAACATCAGAGTCAAGTCTCCAGTTTTAGGAGCTGGAGGAAGGAGAGGGAAGAAAAAACAAATACTACTTCTATTGCCACATGCACAGGGGAGGGAGAAGCACATACAACACATGAGGAGAGATCCTCAGGATTTAGCACGGCCTTCTCTGGAAGTCCAAGGAGCAGAGAAAGCCTCAGGCACAGAGGTGCGCTTGGGCAGATAGAGGCCTCCAGGATTCACTTGTTTGGTGAAAAAGGCACAGAAATAACTGATTCAGAGGTCAATGGGCCAGCACAGACATGTTTACTCAGCTCTTAATATTCCAGCACTCCTGTCACAGAGATACGGACCAGAAATACTGGAGCGGTAATTGCCAAAACTTAACACTGACATTGCTTGTGCAATTTGGCTCAGCTTCTTAAGTATGTATTACAAGTGAGTCTTTAAGGATGTGTTCCTTTCACATAACAGGTATGTAACATGAAATTCAGTCTAAATTTCACCAAACTAAGGCCAGTCAGAGTTATAAGCAAATGAAAAGTGAGTCCCATATTAGGAAATACTAGGCAACTTTAATGACAACCACAAATACTTAGATCATCCATTTGACAACGCACACAGCATAATCCCATGGTTTTGGTATCTGTCCATTTTAAAGTACAGATATTAAATGTGGTATATAATGACACAGTATCTGCTGGCAACAATGCATTGCCACTAATAGGCTATAAAAGGTGTCTGGTATGATTTTCTTCAAAACCTTGCTGTCTAGTCTGTGCCTGATATTACCAGGAGGTTTGTTTTGGATGCTGCTGCTCAGTGTTTTGTACATGAGCCAATTTGGCTCCATTAGCTTGCAGAGAACTCAGGGAGAGGACTCTTACTTTGTACCATCAACACCCTTTACCAGCTTCTTCACTTCCACTTCAGGTAGAAGTAAATTTTTAGCTGTTCTTCTCAACTTTACGGACTGCGACATATTTCTTCTTTCACATAGACTGGCTTTATTTCAGCCTTATTTTTATGTCTTCCTTAGTGCCCTCCTTACAAACATATTAGGGGCAGATCACATGTTGGCTAGCAAGAACGTGAGTTTAATTTATTGCTATCATGCTGAAAAATACCTTGATCTACCATTGTTATCAAATGTCTAGTTTTTGTTTGATTGCTGAGTATACGACTTGATGTATACTCTGTACGTAACAAGCTAATTTTGCTGAAGCTCAAGTTTGAGAGGACTCATGTCTTCTTTTTTTCTTGTCAGAGTACTCCTCTTCTAGGGTAGGTCTATAAGGAGGAGGATATTTCTACATCCAGGTTGTATTTGTTCTTTATCATGCTTTTGTTGTGGAGCTGGAGGTTTACGCTGTGCTTTTTGTGGGTAGTACTTTTTATTTTAATGGATTTCAGCTATTCTCTTTTAAGTCACCAGAAGCCTTTAAGTTACAAGCCTCCAGTAATCCAGTTAAGCATTGGGAAAGTGCTATGTAGGCATTAAATGTGACTGTTAATATCTCCTGGGGACTGCAAGCAGCTTGGATCACACTTAACTAGCCCCTCTGGCTGTCACACAAGGCTGCATTATTCATCTCTGGAGGGAGATGTGTCCAGCCAACTTTATCCACAGCCAGATATGTTTATTTATTACAGCACTTCAGAAGCTCTTCTGTTCAATTCTCAGGCATTTTGGTGTAGGACGCAGGATTAAAAGAATGCTTCTCAGCATCTTTGGTTATCTCTAACTTCTGCAAGAAATGTATAGAGACAGAAGCTACCACACGGCTTTTAGTAGCGCAGATGATAAGTGGTCCTCCTTGGGTGTAAAACACACATTGCAGCTTTCCCTAATTTTTACCTAAAATGTTCACTATATTCCTTGATCTCAATTCTGCTTCACTGAAAAAGTGAGGCAAAGAAATGTCAGGTAATAAAACATGGGATCACCCTTTGGCAACAATTTTCTGTTAAAAAGGAAAACCAACAAAAAAACCTCAACCACACAACCAAACACAACTTCAACAAAAAGCAAGGACTTCATGGCTGAGAGCAGAGTTCAACAGTATCCTTCCAAGCAAAAGCACATTGAAATATTATTTAAACAATGAATTCTTCTGATGCTACAGTCTCTTAAGGTAATCTCTATGTGGAAAGGGCAGAGAGAGAAGGAAGACAAGCATCTTTAAAGGTACTCGCTAGTAAGTGAAAGAGAGTTGCTTTTTTCCTCTCTTAACATGCCCATAGGGACTGTTCTACAAGCCCAGGATACTACTAACTAGTCTCACTATTCTAAACACAACATCATCACGTGAAAGCACAGGTTTCCTCTGAATAGTCTCCAAGTACAGCCCTCTACTGTCTTCATCATCCTCCCTTTCTGGCTTCCTCCGCAAAAGGGTATCCTTCATTCGAAGGTGGCATATAATGACTGGGAACCCATATGCGATATGGCTGTATTTATTTTACTTATGGAATAAAGTTTTACAAGAGTTAACCTGAAAGCATCTCACTCTATGATGTCACTATACCCTTACAGCTGGTCTTTGGACATGCTTGCAGATGATCAAATCTTCTGCCTGTCTAAAATAGCTTAAGACAAAATTCACATGCTAGCATCACTAGTTAGTCTAGATGTAAAAAACAAAGCCCAAAATTGAAGCATTCCCCTTTAATCTCTCACACTTAGCATAATCTAACAATACCTATGTAACTCAGAAAGTCCTTTTTTTCCCCAAAGAAACAGTGCATTGTTTTAAAGAACAGTAAAACCATACTCGAGAGCTACAAGAAGTGTGAAACTACTGTCTTCGTAGAGGCTGCCACTCATTAGATTTTCTTAAAGACTTATTTCAGATAGATTTATTGTAAATGAAGTTTAAAGAGGCTATAGCTCTGCAATTATCATTAGACACAGCAGTATATATTCCTGAATCACATGACATAGTCACAATTGTGTAGCTATGTAGCTTGCCTCAACATTTCACCTCCCTTCTCTCCATCTACACCTGGAGTACAGCTGCATCTAAATTCAACATATGAGCTGGGTACGGACTACCTTACATTTTCTATGCATGCACAAACATTAACTTATTAACCTTCATAATAACCATGGGAGATTCATCTGAAACGTATTCAAAACCCAATGGAGGATATGGGAAGATTCAGCTTCAAACAGGCTCTCATGGAACAGATAAGCAAAGCAAAACACAAGATTCTGTTTAACTTCAGACCATATAGCAACCCAAACTTCAGTCAAGGTCAATTCCATTCTCTCGATTATTTACGGATGTTCCAACTCCTCTTCCTGTTTAAAACATTCCTTTTACTTCTGGTTCTGCTTACAACTGACAGTGTTACACCAAATCCTACCAAGAACAAAACAGCCAAGTCTCATTGTGGTTTCATCAACCCATTTTTAATATTTTTTAAGCAATGCTTATGCTCTAAAAAGATTTTATCAAAATCATTACTGAATGCATCAAAGTGCTTGAGTTGATCGTTGCACATTTTGCCCTGTGTATTTGTAAAGTTCATCATTTGCACAGACTACAGTGAACACAGGATACAGTATTTTCACAGGTATCTAAGCACACCAATGCCACTGTTACATGTTTGTGTACGTCATTTAGAGACTTTAAAAAATTCTCCTTGTTATGGCTAATTAAGATGAGCAACAGAAAAATCAAACAGGGTGACTCAGCACTCTATCTGCTGTGATTACTTAGTGAAGTTTTTAGAACTCTAAATGAACCTAATATTTAAAGTAATTAACTCCTAATATAAAGGCCTTTTCTATTTTTTCCTTTGTTTTGATGTTGGTTTTGTTTTGTTTTTTCAAACAACCAATGGTAGGAATCTCTAAACTAAAAAGCATGCCTTTAAATTAAAAACCCAGTTAAACCATGACCTTATCTTAAAAGGCACAAAGAGACATATTGATTCTGCTGGGCAAGACATAGCACTTTATGCCAAGCAGAGTTAGATTCTTCAGGTTCAATATGAAAATTCAGTATTTATTTCCCAAATGATCAAACAACTGCCACAAACTCCAAAAATTACACAATGCTAAGGAAACCAGCCCATCATTAAATGGGCCACTCTCTTTCCTTTAAATGTTTGTACATAGAAAAAGGAAAACTCAAACGAGTACATATCATTAAACTGAGTAGCATTGTATTTGTATATTTCCCCGATGCTTTGTTCTGAATTCACAAACAAAAATGATTGGACTGAGATAACCCGAGCCCAGGTTCAAAATGAAGAAATTCTTTTTAAACTCATACAGCCATCTGGTAGTTGAAAGGCTTTAAAATGTTCTAGAAGGACTTACTATCTAAGAACAGATGCCTGCAATATACATTAGATGTGTCATTTAGGGTTTCCCTGCCAAAAAATCAATTATGTAAAACAAACTTTCAACTAGAGGCCACCAGATTTTAAAGGAAACAAATATTCAGAGGAAAATAAAACACCTTTGCAAGAAGAGCAGAAGAAAAGCTCATCCATGTGCACATATGTGTATGCAGATCTGCACACGCTTTCCACTACTCTTTATTACTGTAAGGATTTTTCATTCCCTTCTGTTTCAGTGATGATTATTTCAGGAAATTATGAATTTTGTTCAGTAGACAGTTGTACAATAGCTAAGTGACTCAGGCAGAAAAATACTGCTGTAAAAATTTTTGTGTTGGAAGAGCTGCATTTCTGATTCATTGGAAAGAATGTGCCTATCATTACAAGAACAAAAGTCTGCATATGAAGTTTAATAGGAGCGGAGTTATTGAAACACTTTTATATGTCATTTTCAAGTTAAACACTATCACAAACATAGATAAAGGCAACTGCCAAACCTGAGCAGCAGGTAAAACCAAACATGATCAGTACTTGAATAAATATACCTGTGCCCCCCTACAAATCCCGATTTAAGCTTTTATTCTCATAACCAGTCAGGAAACAAATTATTCATTAGACTATAACAGAAATTTAGCAGATTGGATGAACTTGACCCACAGCATGAGATGTTATTCTGGAACAAACCCATGGTCACAATTTTTGGCAATTCTGTTTTGACCTCAAACTACAGAACCTCCTTGGTAGAAGATTCTATTTTATTTCATCACCTGACTTTTCAGACACATCCAAGCCCGTCAAGAGCTGAACTACTTGGATGCTGTATTATCTGACAACTACAGCTACATGGTATATGGAATAGGGAAGAATTTCAGCTGGGTAATTTTTTCGATGATAAAATTTCATTATACAAAGTCCTTAGGACTTTTCATCTGCAGGAATCCAAAGCATCATGCACAGCTTCATATTCCCCTTCAGCTTTTCTCTTTTAATAGGCTACTCACTTGAAAGGCTTATCTTTCACAGAAAGGTATATTATGCAGCTACAAGAAAGTTGCTAATACTTTTGGGTCATGTTGGTCAAACTATGATGAGACATAAATGTGTCAGACACTAAGAATACAGGATGTCAAAGTAATAGGCTAAACAGGAAGCATTTATGCTAAGCTATAAGGAAGAGACAAAACAAACTTTTACTTTTCAACCCAACTTATAGTGCTTTATCTCCATTTGTCATTCGTCTTCAGTTCTTTATTTCTTCACATATCAGTGACAAAAATATTCACTGTAACACAAAAGCAGTCTAAAGGGTAGTGTGAATTGGAAGAAAGCTCCTCAAGCAGGACTTCACTGGAGTCACAAAATAAACGTTCAATGTGCAATCAGATTTCTTGCTTAAAAAGTGGGTGTCACAACTGAAACAAAACCACTTCTGGAAAATCTAACTGGAAACTGGTCACCTACTGGGTAGATTCGAAGCAGGAAAATAGGACTAGCGCAATGAGGAAATACAGAAATCTGATGTATACCCTGCTTAAGACAACAGAATAGGGGAGGGAAATTGTCTTGCAACTAAAAATGGCCCTTCTATTCCCCGAGAGACCTAGCTCCAAACAGATTGTATAGTCCCCTTAACTGGCTAAAAATAAATAGAAATCTGGCTGAATATTTATGCTTTCACTTTCCTGGCAAGGAAATACAACAGCTATATGCATCTTGCAATAAATACTGCCTCACTTCCTAATGTAGCTGCCTCCGGCCACCTAGCAGTTCTTATTAAATCCTTTCTTACCTCTCCTCCAACCAAGGCAGCATGGTTCAGTAGTCAGAATTGCACCCTAGCGACCACCCATTCTACTCCAGGCATTGTCATTATCTGGGGCTGACTCTCTGCCAGTGAATCAGGATAAAGAAGCCTCTTCACATTCCTGTCAGACTTTTCTGTAAAGATGACTATGATACCTTTCTCGTCACAAAAATGAAAGGGTAATGACAAGGACTGTTAATGATTTGTACAACACTGGTAATATGGAGCACTGTTTAAATGTAAAGTGTATTTGAGTTATGTCAACTATGAAAAAAGAGATCACAAAAGCATACTGGAGGATGGAGTAACACTTTATGCTAATTATTGGTGGAAAGAGAATGAAGGAACTGGCCTCCCTATATCCAGCACTAATGAGACGCAGTTTATGCCTGCTTTTACATAATCTACTTATGAGGGCAAAGAAATCCCCTCCCTATCTGCTAGATGTATACTGGAATAAATCTCCCACAGAGATTTGCCTCAATCATGGAAGCAATCAGAATGTTTAGACTTTGATGTGAGGATGAAGACCAAAGAGGAAAATCACTCTCCAAATTAAAAATTATAACAGTTAGAAAAATGTCTAAAATCAATATGGAATGCTTAGTAACGATGTCCCAGACCACAGGCTAGCCAACGCGTTTCCTGGGCACAACTGTTTTGCTTTTGAAAATGCTTACATGCTCTGAATAAACGTCATTTGAAGTTAACACACTAGTTTGTCCTTTCCCCTCCCACCTTCCCCCCAAAATGACACACACAAGGTTGCACGCTGACAACTGCAGTTAACTGAATCACTCCTTCCTATGCATGTATTGGAAGAAATTTAAGACTGCACTGTAAAATTTTCTCTTGCAGCATCACTACCTTTCCCAGACCTTTGCTTAACCTTTAAGAGAACCAAACTCACTAGCTCCATCAAGCTCATAATCAAGCTATTGCTCTTATCTTGTAGTTTAAAAGCATAAATTGCTTTTTAGCCTCAGAACAAAAATAGCACAATACAGAAATTCACAATGCAGCTACAACATAATGCTGAAAAACATTGAAAAGGCAGGTGTAGACAATATCCTACACACTAGCAGGATGCATAGCCAAAGAAAGACCAGTAATGCTGAACAAAAACTAGTCACATTTTACCCAAATATATCCAAGGACTGTTGACTGTGTATTTGTTGAAAGATTAAGACAAAGGCTTAATATGCATAGTCAATGACAGGTTTTCACCAAAGGATTTTTCCAACCAGAAATCAAAACAAATATATACAGTAATATTAGCTAATATAAACCCCTTGTTCTTCGTTGGCACCATTCCACACACTGATCTTTTTGCCAAGATATCATCCCTTCAGGTACATACTTAATGGTGATGCTCTCTGAAGTGGGACTCAAGAGTTGTCAGGGATCAAAGCAGGCAGATTTCTTGGCCAAACATGATCAATTTAAGAGATTAACAAATTTCTTCTATGACCCCAACATAATTTTGAGATTCATATATATATATACACATTAATATATATATATGTGCATATATACATATTCATATGCATACACACACATCAATAGTATTTACTGACATTTATGCTACAAACAGCAATGCTAACTAGGCAATGTAATAAAAACAGAAGCATTGTAAGCTCATATCTGGGTGCATAAAAGTTGACTCATCATGTACAACTAAATGATTTAAAGGCACTTGCTTGCAACTACTAACACATCTGCGACTGCTACTTGCATCTATGACATCTAAATGCATATGCTACTGATTTAAAACCACACAAATGGTTGTGCTAGTGTCTAACATGGCAACCAAATTTGAAATCACATAAAATTTACCTGATTTGTAAGCACAAAATGTAGTTATTATTTTCAGTAAATCAAACGAACTTGAAGCACATTATACAATTATCCCTACACATTATAAATTCCAAATAAAAAATAATGTGTCAGAAACATGCTAGTATTCAGGAAACCTTTTTTCCTGAAGTAACCTGAGTGGAGTCAACCTCAGTGATTTTTCTTTAAAATCACTCGAAATATGTGTTTCGGTGCAGATCCAATTTAAGTTTTACTATAAAGATCTGCGTTTTTTTTTTTTTCTACTGGAATATTAACTGAAAATTGTTTATTGTTACACTTGGGATCCAAAATTTGGAGAAAGTCTTTAAACAGATGAAGAAGAAACCAAATTGCTGAGCTTTGCTCAGCTATAGTTGCTAAGCAATTGATATGTTACCTTACTTGTAAAGTGTTACCTCTCTATACACACACCTCTTTTGCATCCCATCCCTCGGCGTCCTTGCGTATCATCATCTAGTCTTTGCTTTCTCAGTTCTGCATATGGAAATCGACAGTGCGAAAACTTACTGACCAACACTTCCACAGTAAAGCAAAGACCAGGGTAAATTTTAGTTATTTTATATTAAAGTTTTAGATGATTAAGGCAAGTGATGACACAATTCTATGATTTAACCTCCCATTAAGAAATGTGAGAAATTTCTTTTTAGACAAATTTTAACTAAGGTATGATTGAGCCAAAACAATTATCACACGGCAGCAGGTAGTGAGCAGCAAAGTGCTCGGGGTATCATTCTTCCCCTGCAAGGGTTGGAGGAAGAGAGAGTAATTACAATTGACAAGGCTAATCTTCCAGCCCTCTAGCATCAGGCATGCTCAGACGAGACAAATCCCACTCAGCATTCCTTGTCTACAAATTGGTCATTTACATAAACGCGTTTTCTCGCCAACATATGCTATTGTAGTAGATTACCCAAAGATGGCAGCAGGCCAGCCACTTACTTAGCAGCCAATGTTCATGTCTTTTGTGTAAACATATATGCTTTTCTAGCCTTTACATACAAACCTGGAGACTAAACCTTAGTGAGGGCAAGTGGAGGTTTGGGTCAAAACCTATAGATGAGGTTCCCTGCCTTTGAAGTCACTCCCTATCATCATAACAGCATACAGCTATAGTGCATTTCTTTCTGGTGGCCATATCCTGTTCCCCAGGGAAACATGCAAAGTTTCTGGAAATAAAATTACTGTTAGACAGACCATACACAAATTTTTACATACTTGTTTAGCTGTCCAAAAGCATTACTTCATCACTGTGTCTATATTATCCACACAAAGCAGTAACCCCTGGCGTACCTTCCCCATGTTGTTTCAATGCAGCTTTTACATTCGTTTTCCAGATAGCAAACTAAAACTGGGGAATGACATTATTATTAAACAGCATGGTTATCTGCAATGTGACTATTGTAGATTATTTCAGTAATGGTTACTGATAATAGCAACTGCCCATCCAGCTCCTGTGTATTTCTGTGGTCCTCTGCTTGGCTTAACCTGTTCTGCTGCAATAAAAACTCAGTGGCTACAAAAAAAAAAAGAGTTGAGAGAATTTAGACTGTTTAAAAAGTGACCTCTGTCATGTCCTTCAACATACTGCTAGCTATTCCCACCATCACGTCTCACAAGTCTTCAATCACACTAGAAGCGAGGTATCTAACCATTCTGCATCCATCACTGGAATGATCTAAGTTTGGACTAAGAAATAAGCACCAAGCCATCTCATTTCATAGTAGATATATTTAAAAGGCTGACTCTATAAAAGAGATTTCCTTCAGGGGTATGAAGGGCGGGGGGGGGAATCAACATTTCTGTGCATCCAATTTAAACATTCTCCAACTTCTTGATTACTTCCACAAGGAAATTTGCAAATACATTTCCAAATTGTGATTACTCTCTTCAAAAGCCTGAAATTCCAATCAACTTATAGGAGGGTTTTTTTCTACTTTGCTGAGTAAATTTCTCTGACCCAGTGTCCCTGACTTCTCACTGCAGGTCAGGTGAAATTTTGTTAGTATTTATCACTTGCACAGTGTCAGAAAGAAACAGTAATGTACTTCCTAAAGACAAATAGAGGCTATTGTGAAGGGCATAAAATCAAACTTGGTAAAGAAAGAAAAAGAGAATGGATAAAAGCATGGCTAAGATCAGTACACATTTTGTTGGCTCAACTATATTTGCTTTCCCTTCCACATATGCACACATTTGATCATAAATAAAGTCATTGCTTGATAAAAAGTAGGCAGCAGTTTACAAATCCTGCAATATACACTCCTCTCTGGTATCAGCTGTGCTGGAACTAAGTGGTAGAATATCATCCCAGTGCGTCACCTGAATATATTCCCAGGCTGTCCATCACAGACAAAACAAAAACCAAACCAAAACTGCGGTTTGCTCTAATTAGACTACTAAGGATTTTATCTACATTGTACGCTACTGAATCAGTCTTTGCTTTCAAAAGAGAATCGTAGAACTTCAATACGGTGACCAGGATAACAAAGACACTAGGTATCTTTGGATACGGGTAGTATCGAGGATACAGGTAGTCCTGTGAGGAACAGAGAGTTGGACTCAATGATCCTTATGGGTCCCTTTCAACTTGAGATATTCTATGATACTCACTAAGTGAAACTGGACAAAGTAACTAACGGAAATATAAGATGCATTTATTAAACCTCACATAATTCAATCCCTTCTGCCCTTGAAAAGTTCAGTCACAGCTTAAAGATGACAGCTGTGGATTTCCCTCCGTGGTGTTTCAGAGATTCTTTCTCTCAACATATTCATCATGCATTGATACCTTTGCACGGCTGATATGGAGTTTACACTTTCTCCTATCTGTTGTCAGATACTAATAAAATGGATTCTAGTAAGTCTGTAAGGATTTGGTCTGAAACTTTTCACTTTGTGTACCACTTCCTTACAGACTTTTGGTGGTGGGGTCAAAAAAGGAGGAAAGGATAAACCGGCTGCTCATAAACTCCAGGCTGACACCTCTTTATTAATCTGTTTTCAAGAATAGTTATGAATTGTGACATTACATTTCAGCACTAATGAAATCAGAGAAAATCTTCACAAAAGAGTCAGTTAAAAGTGCTGTCAGGTTCCCAAGCTGGCCAAGGGCAACACCCTATATGGTGATTCAGAGGCACTGGCTGCCCCAGCCCTACTGAACCAGACGTCAATGGGGCAGCCCCCTGGACTGTGCCCTTCATCTGAATCTGATCAAAATAACATTGATAAAATTTGCTCTGCCGTGACTGTTGTAAAAAGTGTTGCTTCATGGGCTGCATAATTACAAAATGCAGGGAATGATACACTCTCCCACACCAAGCACCACCGCAGTGGCAAGCACAGGTAGATGAGATTAGTCACCACCCAGCTCCTGGAGCTCTTCATTTATCAACATGACTGTAATTAACCTTCCAGTGAATACACTGCTGTTGCCATGGGAATCCATCCTGGACATAAAGACAGTTTCACTATGTGTGGCACACGCTGGGGGAAAGTTACACTTCTGACAAACGTGTCATCACAAAAAAAGTGTCAAAGCTGTTGTGAGCATCATCATGTTGGAGAGAGACAGGATGACAGCTCAAAAGGAATGTCATAACCAATCTAAAGAAATTAAAGCTACAAGAGGTGCCAGAGATCCCAAGAAAACCGTCTCACACCAGTTCAAATCACCTTTTCTTCCACTTCTCCAGACTAAGCAATCACTGCAGAAAATAAAAATTTCAGAGGAGGAAAGAGCCAAGGAGAGCACTCTTCTGTATCTCCACAGCTAAATGGAATCATTTTAAACAACCCCACAAATTACAAGGAAAAAAAAAACCCTTGAAAAGCAGCACTTTAACCTGCTATACAATAGGCATGGAAATTCCTCAATACTCTTTATTTTTAAAATTAATGCAGTAAGTTTATCAGAGAAAATAAGAACCATAAAATCTAAACAGAATAGCACCTTGCTAGCTAATATTTAGTTTGCACCACAATTTGCATTATAATCACCATCTACTTTCTTCTCAGAAAGGATTTCTAAAGACTGACATAATGAGATTTGCAATTTACTGTACATTACTGTAAGAATCTCAAGCTTTACTAAAATTTATCTAACAATATTTATTAGTATTCTAGGAAGCCTTTAATTCAATATTAATGTACATCTGTCAAATAGAGAACTAAAATATATTTACAGTTGCATTATCTTTTCTTTCTTGAAAAAAAATGAATGGTAGATTCATTTTTGCAAAAATCAGTGTGTATTACATCCTCAGATCATTAGCTCCTACTGGATTCTAATACACTTCTAACGAAAAGGAAGGTAAAAAACAATCCATCTGTAGGTTCGAGAACTTATTTGTAACGTAAAACATTCTATAGCAATGTAAATGTACTATTTATGTGTGCCTCAATTGAAAGCCACTGCCTCTCTATTTAATATGAAAACTTACCATTTAACAGCCCTAACTTTTCAAATCGCAGTAGTTGTTTTTGATAGGATTTCTATAACTCCTTGCTTCCAGTTCACTTTTAATGAGACCGTGCAATCAGGTATTTAAATCAGAAGATAAAAAGCCTAGGGAAAATTAGGCACTGAACCATGAACTTTACTGGGTGAGCTTAGACAACTTTTCCTTGTGATTTATCCAATTTATCTTCAAAAAATAAAAACCAAAACAAATTAACAACAACAAAAAAAACCCAACCACAAAAAACCAAACAAACAAAAAAACAACCAAACCCAAAGAAACCCACAAGCAAACAGAAAAACACAACAACAAAAGACCTGAGAAAAAAAAAAAATCTCATGTCTTGCGGCAAATTGAAGGTGACATGTCAGCTGAGCTCACTTTCTAACACCTTACCATTGTGAGCTGAGCACATTCCTGGGATTTCAATTTCATAAATTATGTGTGCTGTAAACTGCAAGAAAATGTAAGTGTAATCCTGAGGAGTTAGTAGTGCCAGCTTGCTAAATCATTGTATTTCTTTAAAGTTACATTCTGAACTTAGAAATCACTGTGAGAATTTCAATTAGTGCAAGCTATGGTGTCCTAAAAAGCTGCGTACAAGTAAACATTGTTCAAGTTTGCAGTCTTGACGTGGCAAAGTAATGAGCTTGCCAGTGAAATACAAGTAGTATTGTAGCAATGGATTTTAGCTTATGAAAGAGAAATCAATCTAATAAAGAATTTACTCAGTTAACACTGCCCTTGCTGAAGCCATGCATGCAATGTCTCTTTAAAAGGTGCAGCAGGGATTTAGGACATCATAACATGCCCCATTGTTTCCAATCCATGCCTTGGAAAGATGTCCTATTTCTGGAAATACTTTTGCTGCTATCTCTTTCCCTGTGTGTCCCCACTTCTTCATCACTTGGGTTTTAAAAATTTATTGCTTATCCTCTATTCCTCCAGTGCCAATTTCTATCACTCCCTGCTGTCTTCCTCTGCACTTGTCTGGAGCTCTGAGCTGAAATGAATTATCTGAACTCAGCCCTATCTCTAGAGGAGTCAACACAATGACAAAATTCAGTGAAATAAAAACATCTCAGTCACTGATTAGCAGGAGAAGAGGGTCAGACAGGACAGGTGGAGAGGAAAGGAAGATGATTCTATGATTTTTATAAACCTCCCAAGTGAGTCATGATGAATAAAACCCTGTGCCTAGCTGAGAACTAGGAATTCAGGCATCATGGATGACATACTTTAGCAAACTGATTTACAGTGTTTCCTGTACAAATAATTTCCCCTGAAACGCAATAGAGTTGCAAAGGGAGTATTTCTGAATTGCATTTTAGAATACCTCACTGACAGTGCAGCAGGGATTTAGGACATCATAACATGCCCCATTGTTTCCAATCCATGCCTTGGAAAGATGTCCTATTTCTGGAAATACTTTTGCTGCTATCGCTTTCCCTGTGTGTCCCCACTTCTTCATCACTTGGGTTTTAAAAATTTATTGCTTATCCTCTATTCCTCCAGTGCCAATTTCTATCACTCCCTGCTGTCTTCCTCTGCACTTGTCTGGAGCTCTGAGCTGAAATGAATTATCTGAACTCAGCCCTATCTCTAGAGGAGTCAACACAATGACAAAATTCAGTGAAATAAAAACATCTCAGTCACTGATTAGCAGGAGAAGAGGGTCAGACAGGACAGGTGGAGAGGAAAGGAAGATGATTCTATGATTTTTATAAACCTCCCAAGTGAGTCATGATGAATAAAACCCTGTGCCTAGCTGAGAACTAGGAATTCAGGCATCATGGATGACATACTTTAGCAAACTGATTTACAGTGTTTCCTGTACAAATAATTTCCCCTGAAACGCAATAGAGTTGCAAAGGGAGTACACAGGCAATACACCTTCACAATTAATCCATTTGCATTAATTTACCTAGAAAATCCACAACATGAAGGAATTCTGGGTTCAACTGCTATGTCAAAATGATGGAGCTCATTTCCAGAACCAACTGCAATTAGATAGCAACAGACTCCTCAGTCTTGTTGAGACAAGCAGTTGGAAAGAAACCTTATGGATAAAATCACTGCATTCCCTTGTTCTAAATGGGAGTCAACGCTGTGCTCTGCAAAGAGTCAAGGGGGAAAAAACAAACATCAAAAAGGTGCCAGGGACTGAGAGGGAGCAGCACTTCAGTTTGAATTTAAAAAGCAAATATACAAAACACAAAAGAAAATGTCTCTGTACAGATGTATAGCTTGGTGCTGGATTTTGTCCCAAAATAAGACAATTTCCAGATTCAACAGCCTAACAGTACCAGGAAATCACTTTTATGAGAACTTTCTTTTTCAGTTATTATTGGTTTGTTGGTTTTTTTTCCTACTGAAACTACAGATGTTCTGAGTTACAGAAACCTCTATAATAAAATTATATTTAAACATAAAATGAATTATTTTATAACTTAAATGAATGCCTGCAATGAGCAGGAAATGTCTCTTGTGAAGAATACCTATTATTATCATTGTCTCATGCTATATGTCCTGGTTTCAGCTGTAACAGTTATTTTTTCTTCCTAGTAGCTGGTGCAGTGCTCTGTTTTGGCGTCAGTCTGAGACCAATGCTGATAACACACCAATATTTTAGTTGATACTAAATAGCACTTACCCTGATTGAGGATTTTTCAGTCTCATGCTCTGCCATTGAGGAGGGGCACAAGAAGCCAGGAGGAAGCAGAGACAGGACACCTGACCCAAACTAGCCAAAGGGGTATTCCATACCACAGCACGTCATGCCCAGTATATAAACTGGGGGGAGCTGGCTGGGAGCTGCCACTGCTTTGGGATGGGATCAGCATTGGTCAGCAGGTGGTGTGCAGTTGTATTCTGCATCACTTGTGGTTTCTAAGCTTTCATTTCTTCTCTTGTCATTTGCTATTATTATTACTATTTCTATTATCACTATATTTTACTTTATTTTAGTTATTAAACTGTTTTTATCTCAAACTGTGGGGTTTATATTCTTGCAGTTCTCCTCCCAATCCTGCCCTTGGTGGGGGGAAAGGCGGGAGGGAGAGAATGGCTGCATTGCTCAGAGTTACCAACTGGGTCTAAAGCATGACCTTATAGCAGAAATTTTATAATCCTTATGTATATTATGCAAAGTACTTCACATTTTAGGTGTTATAGACTTCCTAAATCAGAATTTCTGACTGATAATCTAGTATTTTAATAATACTCAAGGCATCTTGGCAACAAACTACTTTGCCTATGCACTCCAAACAAGCTCTTCAGCTCATCACACTGGTGCACATTCTTGTGATCTTCATTACACAGAAAAGTTTAATGGGCCCCCAGGCCTAAGATTTATTAATTTATACATTTATCTTAAAAAGCAACACAACAGCTACAGCAGTCATACCTTCCTCAGAAACTGTTTCAGGACTCATATTCTCTACCCCTTAACTCCCCCTACCTCCAAAAGGCCCAAGTTGACCTTGTAACTTGTTGAATTCTAGTGGTCAACAGCTATCTTCCTCCAAAAAAGAAGAGAAAGCTCTGACATACTTCACTAGTGGTTTTTTTAATGACCATCATGAAAATGGAGAATTCTCCTCTCCTTCTCTTGGTGGTGTTACTGAACGACCATCACTTCATTTCATTTCTTAGATAGCTTATTCTGTTAGACACAAGAATTCTCTTATGAAATTCCCTCTGTATCTGTTATCTCCCAGGATATTCTGCTCTTACCTTCATTTAATATCACTTTCTTTAACCTTTACAAATCCAAAAGATCCTCTCAATGGCGTGAAAAGCAGTAGATGGGGATAACAGGAAATACTGATGTTCAATACAATTCATAAATCAGCAGGCAACTAATAAATTACAACATTATTAAAACAGTTTGCAGGAGAAATCTCCCTCTTTAGGGTGATCAATATGAAAAAACACCAATGAATGGCATAAAGTGACCCCAAACTTGACGGATTGACAAGCTTATTCTGGCAGCTGCAACTGAAGCAATATTACCCCCCATAAACATCTGCATGACTAAGGAAAATAAATAAATAAATAGAATTAACCCTGAAGAAGAGATAAGGTACAACATCTAGGGATGAGTGACAGACATGCTATTACAGATCAAGACTTAATATTTAGCATTAGCTCAGAAAAGAGATTCAGAAGAAAATAATTTCTAAAAGAGACTATTGGGACAAATTTGCAGCCATCCTGTTAAGCCAGAGTTGGTCAAGTCTGATAAAAAACAAATGAAACTCACCATTAGACTTGGAAAACTTAAAACTGAAAACAAAACACTCACTTCTAAGTGGAGACAGTTTGGGACAGAGTCCACTAACAGTGACACAGACAGCTCCACTTACTGTAGCAAAGATTATGTGCCAGCTGCTTATTCAGTTTGGGATGTAGGAACATAGAACAAGCCAGATGTAACTGCCAAGATCTCATGAAAAGTTTATGATTTTCTCATCCTCTGTTTTTTTCCAATCTACTGAAGAAAGGTTTTCGTTCTCTAATGAAGCTTAGTTTCATTTTTTGGTCCAACCTTGCCAATTTATTTTTAATAAGAATTTGAGAGGTCAACATTAGCTTAGTTTTGCCAGAGCTTTTTAATTACTTGGGAATCACTGATTCAGAGATTTCTAAGGGAAGGGATCATCAGAAATGAAATCAGTGCAGTAGACTATACAATACCACTTATTATTCTCAAGTTCAACTAGTATTTTTCTACAGTATATTTTATATTATAGAGTGAGTCACTAGTTTCAAGCCAGGAACCTTAAAAAGTAAAAGTCACAATCCATTAAAATCTGATGCAGTATGAAGTTTAAATTGTTTGGCTTAGTGTTTCTTGAAAACTATCTCCTGTTACCATACTCATAAATCATAGTCATGTCATATCTTGGTATTTCTTTTGATAAAATAATGAGATTGCACTTCTTGAAAACAGTTAAAAACATATATATATGAAAAAGTCTCCAAAATATGCAGCTTTCTAGCAGCAAAATGGTCACCTAATTGGTGACAGTCTGCACTTATAATGCTGCAAAAGAATTGTCCTGGGTTAAGCTACAGCAGTCATTTTTTCTCCTTCTTAGTAGCTGGTGCAGTGCTGTGTTTTTGACTTTCAGTCTGGGAACAATGCTGATAACACCGATGTTTTTACCTGTTACCATACTCATAAATCATAGTCATGTCATATCTTGGTATTTCTTTTGATAAAATAATGAGATTGCACTTCTTGAAAACAGTTAAAAACATATATATATGAAAAAGTCTCCAAAATATGCAGCTTTCTAGCAGCAAAACGGTCACCTAATTGGTGACAGTCTGCACTTATAATGCTGCAAAAGAATACAGCTCTGTATGATCACATGCGCTGTAAAGTGAGCCACAGGTAACCGAAAACTGCCATCTAACTCCCAAGTCCATTGAATAGCACTTGAGATTAGTAGTGATTTTTACTCATTTGAGACAATGACCTCTACGGTTTGAAAAAATTAGCAGGCATTCAATCTAGGTGCCCCTTGTATCCTGCTTTCTGAACCAAACAAAATGCAGATATGTAAATCTTTCCCTGATGCTAAAGCAAAATAAAGAATTGTTTTGGTTTACAGTAGGAGGAAATATTGGGGTACTGCCTGTTAACTGCTGGTATTAAATGCTGATAAGGTTTTAGGACATTGGTATTACTTAAAAGCCTGAGAAGCTGTCAAGATGGGTAACTGCAGCTGCAGAGACTGTGAATGAGAGTGGACACTTAAGAGAGACCGGTAACAAAACACAAAATCCACTTGAAAAATACACTGGAAAGAATTTTTTGTTAACCTGCCAGGACTGAAGAAGTGCTGCATCATCAACCGCACTCTCAACTGAGAGCATTCAAAGCATACACGTTATGTATCTAGCACCTTCCCTCCTCTCCACAGCTCCTACAGCCTCAGAGCAGCAGTTGTTATACACCCGCCAACTAGTTGCCTAATCCATTCTTATTTCTCTGACAAATGATTTGGCTACCCTCAGCTTCTGAATTCTCCTGCAATTCCCAATGCCTTCTCCCTTACCTGCAGTCTTGCTTTACCAGTTGCTCAACAGATAATCCATCAACCAGCAAGGGCAAAATATTCCTCCAGCATGGTGATAATTTTTTCCATATTTCCAATCCAGTTGTAAAAAAAGGTCAATGCTCAGTACGATATGCCTTGACCCTAGCTGCAAGTCCTACGGGTTAATATCCTGTCATCAGAGAATAGTTAGGGTTGGAAAGGACCTTAAGATCATCTAGTTCCAACTGTATGACAGAAAAAACATTAAGATAAGCTGTGAGCACAAGACTGCACTCTGGCATTTTTGTTGAGTACGTGACTCAAAAAGGACCACCTAAGATATGCTGGGCTCACAACACTGCCTTCTTTACTTACTTTACATTTTTTTAAAAAGACACAAGTCTCAGTAAAAAATTTTTCAAGTTGAATAGATTGTATTTTCCCACCAGTAACATTGCTCACGTGAGACAAAGTCATGATAAAGCATTGGCCAGTATTTATCCAGTCTGCAGAAAAATTTCCTTAATGTTCTTATGAAGAATCTAACCAAGCTACATTTAGTTAATTTTTATGTTTAACTGCCATATATCAAGTACTCAAAACTGAATTCTGCATCTTTATTAAAAAGTATTAAAGAAGAGAAGAAACACTACATTAAGGATAACTGTAAAATTCTCATGTATACAAAAGCATGCATATTTCTCAAAGCTACTGCCAATTAAAAAGCAATTTTATTTCTTCTGTAGTAATGAGCCACCAAGCTCCTCTTTAGTTACAATTTAATTCATACAATACAACTTTTAGAAGATATTCTGTTATTTACCCTGAGAACATCCTGAGATCACTGACAGCAAGAATGGATAGAGATGTCATATATCCTCTAAAATAACCACATGTCAGAAGACAGAAGCATATACGTTTATCAGAAATCCATCCTGTATGTACAGAATACAATGGAGACTCAAGTGTCAAATCTCACAGTGGTGGACTTCATCAAAGAAAGAATTACAGCTTAGTGTCTTCTTTGACTAATAGACTAGGGTTTTCTTCAAAACTTTGCATGAAATCCACTTCTAACAACCCCATAAGTCACCTTTAAAGTCAGAACCAAGAAAGATGCAATACTGGAGATGTTACATATACAAGTGAATTTTTATCCAATTGGCCATTTTTACTAACACAATTGAATTTTAACACAATTTCCTGTAAACATAAGCAATAATGAGATCTAAGAATTCAAGCTCTTATTAAGAAAAATATCTCAAGGCTTTACGTTGGAAACATTACACTGAATGTGATCTCCTCCTGCAAGTGCATTTGTTCTCCAGAAAAGAACAACATCTGATGTCACTGTAATATGATTGATAATATCTTGTTACCACAGAAGAAAACCTGTGATAAGATAAAGGGATTTCCCTGTAGCATAGGATAAATCTGTCTGAACATGA
>NW_009925920.1:2323-15446 GCF_000696875.1 Nestor notabilis | reverse complement strand
CATTCCTGCTTATCCTGAAGTACAAGTAGTTAGTGAAATTTGCATTATGACTGCAGAAATAACAGAAGACATTCTCTTTCAGAGATTTTCATAACTATTTACTAGTCCTCCACTCCAAACTCAATCTGGGATCTCAAAGTCAAGCTGAATTGCCCAGAAATACAGCTTAATGTATTAAATTATTGAAACACATAGCACTCAACCCTGACTTTACTAATATGTCAAACCACCTGCTTTCAATGGATTTTTATAGGTAGGACTGCTTTCAGGTCAGTAAATAATCTGACTGACATATAAACAAAAAGTTTAATGAGTTTTCATGAAGATAATAGAATTTTGTATGATGCAGTATGTGTGATGTTATAAATGAGACTGTTCAGCCTGGAGAAGAGAAGGCTCAGGGTGGGGGGAATTTATCAATGTGTATAAATACCCGAAGGGAGAACGCAAAGAAGAGCTAGGTTTCTTTGTTGCCACAGGTGCCCAGTGACAAAACCAGAAGCAGCAGGCACATCCCAAAACACTGGATGTTCCTTCTGAACAGCAGGAAACACTTTCTTACTGTGAGCGTGACCAAGTACTGGCACAGGCTGCCC
This sequence comes from Nestor notabilis, assembly GCF_000696875.1. Taxonomy (NCBI): domain Eukaryota; kingdom Metazoa; phylum Chordata; class Aves; order Psittaciformes; family Psittacidae; genus Nestor; species Nestor notabilis. The sequence continues at coordinate 14,850 of NW_009925920.1, read as the reverse complement.
AAGAAGGTTGTGGAGTCTCCATCATTAGAGATATTCAAAAGCTGTCTGAACACGATCCTGGGCAACTGTCTTGAGCAGGGGGGTTGGACAAGACGACTTCCAGCCTCAAGCATTCTGTGATCACTACCAAGAGTACCTATAACCCTGAACTAGTGCTGGGCATGCAACTTTTCAGTACGCATCTGACTACCTAAGATCTTCACAAAGTTAAAGCCTCATCCAGACAGACCATCCAATACACACAGGTTAAAGCACTCATCTGCTGTATGGGAGGTAAATATTCCCATCTCAGTTCTGTGGGTGGAAAAAGCCATCAGATCTCCATCTGTCAGAATACATACAATCCAACCTTATTTGTGATTTATCATAAGTGATATGTGAAATGTATTTCACACACATGTGAAATATATTTAAGGCTATTACCAAAGCATGGTCTGAACAATATAAGTCCTGATTTCTTTATCCAATGAACAGGAACTATTAATTCTGAGATTACACAGAATTTTGCATAATGATGAGAAGCCCTATCTTTGAAAGCAAAGTTTTTTCTGAAAATTAGGAAAAATAAAGAGAGTCACAGATGGTCATAAAGTCTCAGAAGAACAGTGTTAGCAGGGCATTGAAGCTTCTCATACATTCAGAAAAAAAAACCAAAACAAAACCAAAACAGCCCAAAGGCCAATTACAGTGAAAGACCCAATACTAATGACAGAAGAAGTATTTCCTACTACTTCTCTCACCTTCCTTGAGCAAAGAAAGTTTCTATTTGCCAAAAGACTTGATGTATTTATCCTAGGCTAATTCCAGTCCCTTGAAGTGTCACCACTGGACAATACTGCAGTAGAGGCTCAGCTACATACTATGGATCAGTTCACAATCAGAAATTCAGTGAAGCAGCACCCATCTGCCTCCTTCTTGCCTTTGAGCCACTTCTGAACAGCCCAAGTTGTACTAGCAATTCTGTCACAGCTTACGATGCATACAGCACTAGCTAAGCTAGTGATAAATTAAATTTTGAGGCAACTAAGTATTTAGAAGATAAGAAATGTGAGAAATTCATTCTGGGTTTTAAAATTAAGTCTGTTTTGGATTAGAAGAAAAAAAAAACCTATGGTTTAGATCTATATTAAGTAGGCTAATAGTGAATATTCTAACATGGAAATTAGTGAGGTTTTCCTACTGCAATGCCTTTTCTTTTATTCACTGCATTAAGTTGTTTCACAAATATGCTAAAACTACTGCTTTGAATGGCTTTAACAACATAGGAGCTATCGATTGGCACCCAGTGCCAAGAGCTGATGAATGTCCTTTTTCCACTTAAGGAGAAGAAAGATGACAGCTTTTACTTCTGTTGGGACTGGGAACCTTTGTGACTGAAAAACAGCTAGGTCGTTTCTCCTCCTGAGGGAGGAAGGCGAGAAAAAATTGGCCATGTAGATGTTCCTTAATAGGCAGGGCTTATACTGAGAGTCTATAGCAACCTGAGCTGCTTTCTATGTCTGGTTTGTTTGTGTTTCAGGCACAGGAGCCAAGGGAGTCAGCTGCATTATTTGCTCAATGTTGCTGTTACTGCAAGATAAATACAGCATTTTTCTTTTTATCTCTGAAGTGCCTTTCAGATAAACAGTCTGACCTAAAGTGAAGCCCTTTGCTGTATAAAAACAAAACCAGAAGAGATCCATTTTCCCAACAAAAGCAGGACCAAGCAGAGATGTGGCTTTGGACCTGATGTTTAAGAAGACCATTTAATATGATCCAAGCCAGGGTTATACAAGCAAGGGGAAGGAAGCAGGGGAAGCTCAGTTCTCACTAAAGAACGTATGAGACACAGAAAAAAAGCCTATAACAAGGCTTGAATTTGCAGGACCTTTGCTGTCAGGTCCTGAAAAATCAAAATCAATAACAAGCACTGGCCAAGAAGCACTGGGCCCAGGGGTGCCATTAGGATGCGGTTAGGACACAACTACACCTCTCCAGTGGAAGTGTCATGCTCTGACCTGTCAACTGCTGAACAAGCATTTTAGGAAGAAATGTAAGAAAAGCAATTCAGATTTGTTCTCCACTTCTGAAAGACTAACAGGTAGAAATGTTTTTCTACAGAAGAAAGAGACAGCAGGCGAACAGGTTATGCTCGTCTTCTCAGGTTCAATGCATATTTAACTGCACCACATCCTAGTATTTTCATGTATCAGTATCATGTAACAAACATTCAATTACAAACATGTTGTTTCCAAGAATCCAATATAAAGCTAATAGATGTTACTTGATGCATCAGATTCGTATGCACCTATTACCCTAGGTCAGTGAGCTCCCTGTGCTCTTGCTGTATTCACCCAGTACCAAGCACAGATACTTGTTCTTGAAACCTGAAATAATAGAAACCTCACGTTCTCTCCAGGCCACCTGCTTCAAAGCTTCACCATCCCTATTGTTAGAAGTTCTTTTCGGATGTATAACCCAAATCTTCCTTGCTGTAATTCAGGACTGCTTCTCACTGATCTCTCTGTGAAAGACCGGGAACATATTCTCTATCTCTTCGCAACAGTCTTTTATACATTTGAAAGCTGTTATCGTGACACTTTAGTCTTACCTTTTCTGTATTCATAAAAACCCAGTTCTTTCAACCTTTTCTTAACAGTCATCTTTTTTTTTTCTTTCCTAACAGACTTCTCAGGACTTTTGTTATTTTCCTCTGAACTCTCCTGAATTGGTCCATATTATTTTTGACCTTAGGAAGTCCAAGGACTAAAGAATTCCTTCTGCTGTTTAACACAATGTTCCTGTCACACGCTCCAGATGGTGTTTGACATCATTGACAAGACATTGTTTATCTAAGTTCAAGTTAAAATTTACTATTAACCCACATCTCTTCTTGTATTGCTGATGCCTAAGGAGTCATTACACATCCTGTGCCTGTACAGTTAATTATTGCCATCTAAATATAGAAGTTTCAATCTGCCCGAAATCCCACTAAGCTTGTTTTATTTTACCCATACCATTTCAGTAACAGAATGACTAGAATGATTTTATACTCACTGCACTCAGACCTTGCCTCCCAAACATCCTTGTATGTTTCCTAATGTTGTCACCTGAAGACTGAATTAGCAGTCTCTATGCTTTAAGTATTTAACGAAAATACAGAATAATAACTGGCCTGAAGTCAGGCTCTTGAAAAGTCTCATTTGATGTATCTGTCCTTTCTCAGATTTTTCTGATGTGTATATATACAGACATCTAGGGCTTCTCTTCTATCTCTCAGAACTGTTAAGCTGTCAGAACTGATAATTAAATTCTTGTGACATGTTTCTTCCCATGATTAACCTTGATTTCTTGATTGCAGTTATTACGCATCATTCTAATCTTCTAGTTGCTTACAAAGGATTTATTTATTTGTTCCAATGCTTTTAAAAACATGAGTTAAACTGACAGCCTGGCCACGATTCTTCCTCCTTCCCGTGTTCTATAGATGTTTGCTCTTCCACTCAGGTTTTGCTGAAAAAGTATTGTGGCACTGAAGACCAGACAGTTTCAAGAAACTAGACTATTTCTTGTCCCTATGGCTCTGAAGCCTCAGTCTGATAGGTGTTTTCAAAGTACTAGTAATGTTTATCAGCAGCATAAAAACCTGCACAAAATCCAGTTGTTACAGAGTGGAAGACTGAAGTTCAATGACTTCCTCTACCCAAAAAGATTCAAATCCATGTCTCCTGTCAAAGAGGCTGTCACTATGAGATTACCTCTGGGGAAGATGGAGCAGGGAGGAACAGGGATTATGAAGCCTTGCATCCCTGCTTGCAAGACCGCTTGTGTATTTTATAGCAAACAGCCATTTCTTAATACAGAAGCTGAGTCACAAGGATTCACATAACTCCTGTGTTTCCTTTCCTCCTCATTTGTTTTCTCTTTTGCTTCTTGTGCCCTACACTGTGCAACAGAACAGGTACAGCAGAAGTGGAGAGTCACACTGCCATCATGCTGATGACAGCACTGAACCAGTCTCTCTTACCTCCTAAGCAAACATTCCACTCACATAAGACATGAGTTATCTCCAGAAGATTCCTTCAAATCACAGTTATAAGGCTACTGTCTGATTTAAGACATATTTTCCTCACTTCTTTCCTATTAGACTGTGCAAAGGAGCTCACAAGTGAACATGTACTTCAGCAACTCCTCATGCCCAACATGCTCGGTATTTCATTTGGGACGTTTAGCTCTTTCTATTTCCTTAGTCTTCCTATGGTGCACCCAGCAGTATGGCTTCTATGCCAGAGATAAGGCGACTGGACTGCTAGTGCTAGAGCTCAGCTCTCATCCTCAACCTTTCTGCACCTGATCCCATTTCCACTGAGCAGGCTGCTGCAGGAACTAGCACAGTGTTATTTCAGGCTAGGCAAGAAGTCCAGGCATGTAGTTACTGTACTGGCCAAATGCAACAAGTGCAAGTACCGCAATGTATGGTAGCCTGCTTAAGTACTTTTTAGCAATCCTTGTACTGATTCTTGCTATGACTCACGACAGTTCCTTAACTTTACATTTATGGAGACCGTATACTTAAATGTCCTGAAAGCTGAGGAGTTCTTCTTACAGGATAGATATCCAAAAAGGTTTCACATGTTACGCAGTCTGTCTGAATTATTATAATTAACAATATTTTAAAATACCAATTATTATCCATATATATTATTAAAGTTAACGCTAATATTTAGCAAATCATTTTAGAGCAGCATTTTCTATTTCACCCCTATTATATTCATTTTTGTCAGTAAAACTGAAATCACCTTGCTAGAAAACACTGCCTAAAAACATTGCTGCAAGAATGTTTACTCACTCAAACTGTAAGAACAAAGGGTATATGAATTTACAAAACCATAAAAATAACTAGCTCGATGCATACAGAAAGCAGTGGCCACATTCAATAGGCATAGCCTGAGAAATAGTTCAACGACCAAAAAATCCACAACTGCCCCCAAGAAAAAAACATCTTCTGATGGTATTGGTCAATGGAACTTTTTAATTTGTTTCATAACAGTGGCAACCTCCCTCACATTTAATGTAACACAGCAATTTTCTGAACATCAGAGGCATCCTCTATGCTGGATTGCTTTATATCTGAAACAAAACCCACAATCAAAATCAGAAGACTGCACCTATCCAAACAAAAGCATGTGGAAGCTATTCTCGATTCCTTACTTGAGGAGGGACAGAAATACTGCAGGCAGAGCAAGGAAAGCAAGAAACATAAACATTGAAATGTACTGTAACTAAGTTAGAAAATAATAAAAATAGCTATATTATAAGGTAATATAATATACACGATCAGTAATTGTTTAGAAGAGATGCTTGCAAAAGGCACCATCCCTATGGTCACAGAACCATATTACATGGAAATGCCTGTGGGTGTTCCCCTTACAACGTCGTGATTCAGCAGCAATGAAAATGAATATAAATTAAGCAATAAGAATCCTCTCCAGACTTTGGTTTAGCCCTGCATGGCCTACTCTGTCATTCAACATGATCAATCAGCATTTTGTGTTACGAAAAGGTTATCTTGGATTGTATTTGCATGTTTTGCAGGCTTACTCAAACTGTACCACAGTAGAAACTGTCAGCACCTTTGAAGCAAGAAGCTGACAAGCTTTTTGGAAGTAACCACAAGATATATACAGCAACATAGTTTATAAATCCAGGTCAATTACAAGTTCTTCAGGCTGTTTCATACACTCCTCTTGGAAATCTATTCCAAAAATCTTTACCTACGTTTTAATGACCTCGAAGTTTCCCATTAAATTAATCGCTCAGAGTGAGAACATCTTCAACACCCAATCAAAGTGAGTAAGGGCACAGGAACGCATGTCTTTCGATTACACACAAACACAGCGCAACACTTCTGAGCACAGCAAAAGGTCCAAACCTAAGCAAAACATGGTCTCCATAATCCAGTGAAAGAATAAATGACCACATCTGTTTTGCAGAACACAGAAATAGCTATATCGCAGTATAGACATGTTATTTTCACTGCTTTACTGCAGCTCCTTTAAAACACTGAGGTTGTGCCAGGTTCTCCATTCTGCACCATTTCATTAGTAACACACAGTAATTTGGGAGGAGGGAAAAAAAGAATGACCTGCAGTTTACGTACAGCCTGATCCCACACAGCACGCTCAGTGTTCCAACTAGAAAGCTGGCAGTAGCCCCATTTATCTCAATGGAACTGGTAGCACAGCTAGACTTAAGCTAATGACTAGGTGTTACACAGGAGCAAGGCCTTAGTCCCCCCTGCAAAGGTCATTAAAATTAATTAGGTATAAGTAGAACCAAGGGTAGCTCCTTCCTTCAGGGGAGATCCCAACCAAATGGTTTTGTAACCACTTGTCTCTTTCCAATCTATAAGAGAGCCTAAAAATCAAAGCAAACTCATTTTTTTTCTGCAAGTTTTAAGCAAACACCTACAAGACTTGCATCAACTTTAAATTGAAATGGAACTCCAGCTGCAGAAAACAATCCAAGAGAAGCCTACCACTCAAGGACTTTATATTCTCCTTTCACAGGAATACTGTTCATGAAATAACAGGCTACATGCAGAGGTTACAGAGCTAGAACTCCAACTTTCACTGAATGGGAAAAGTCACTGACTTCAGTTAAGTGCAATAACCCACTGGAGGCCAACTAAAGGTCTCTGGTACAACTTTAGTACCTGTGAGCAGATAAAACACACTGTCAGATTTCCTAAATTTACACAGAGCAATTAGCATGTAAGTCCCTTTCTTTTAGAATGTCATTTTATCTTTCTACAGTCTTGATTTCTTTGTCCTTGCAGAGAACAACTCGGCCTTTTCTACTCCTTCCCACAAGTACCAAACCACCTTCTCCCAAATGGTATAACTGATATCAGTGTAACTAAACCTTGACATGACATTATCTTTGAAGTTTTCTACTTCTGTTTTGAATGGCACAGCCCAAAAGCCCACTTTTTCCCAACTCTACAGTCAAAGCTACAAAAAGTAACCCAGACACAGTCTTTTCACTAAGCATCCACCCACCCATGAGAGCTGGAATGTACACCTTTTACATGGAGCTTGCATGTAAATTCAGAGCATGCTTATTATTTGAAGAGTGATCACTGACAATATTAAATCAACCACCAATATATTCACGCTACCTCCATTGTAACTCTCCAACAGAACAGACAGAAGTCTAGGTCTGTAGTTTATCAAGGTAGGTTTTCAAGTTCTAAGTAGAATTTCTGATTCCATATGAGTTCTGCAACTCAGATCTTTGAAGCATGAATGCAAAAACTATCACAGTAGCTCATCAACCCACTGAAGAGTGAATCAGTGCTTGAGGTACGACACAAACATTCTGACAGGTAGATAAATGGATACGATTTGCAATTTTGCTAATTTCTGCTAGAAAATAGAACATGTGGTATAATAATGTAGGCTTAACCACAGCTTGAAAGCATCAGCTTCTCTAGCAATACAGATTTTACACTGTCTCATAAATGTATCAAAGGGTGAAAAAATAAAATCATTTACAGTCTGACTAACTAGAATTTTTCCTTTCTTCTTATTACTAATGATGTTGGAAATCCCTCAATAAATCCAAATGCCAGGATCTATCAAAAACTCCTTGCTGGAAGAGGCTTGACTTTTAAGAGAAAAGAATCCATAGAGATCTGACTTATTAATGGTTTATTAAAAATTAATTCATGCCAAGAGCACATTAAATGTTCATCTTATTAAAGAAAATATAATGATTTCTGTGAAGAAAAAACAATCTTACTAAGAAAAAGATGGTAAAACATATTAATGGGATTCATGTTAAAAATGTATCATGAAACACAACAAATGAAATGCTAACATGGAAACAGCCATTTTATACTCAAAAAGTATTCTCCACAGTTATTTTGAAGTTAAACAAATTTTGGAAGCATTATTTTGCTGAGTCTTGATCACTTAAGCCCAATATTTTTGACACAACAAAAAGAAACTGTTCAGCAATCCTTTACTTAACCCCACTGTGCTCCTACACTCAATACAATTTCTGTAATGAGGTTAACACAACATTATTAAGGGAACTGGGATTTGAATTCCAGTCCTTCCATATTCCTTTTGTGAATGTAAGTAAATAATTTTCTTAAAATAATAGTAACTTCCTAAAAGAGGGTTTAAGAATAAACTTGCAAAATGTAAGGATCTCAGGTATAATTAACATGCATATAGAAATATATGTACAGACAATATATTATGATGTATATACAGACGTTAACGTACTTCTATCAGAAGCAATGTAGGGTATAAAACCAAAGTGATTAAGTGGTTAACTTCCTTTTAGCAACAATATTCAAATATGATGCTGAACTACTTTACCAAGAATATTTGCTTTCTCATTGTTACACAGAGATGAAAATTGCTTCGTTACATAACTTCTGGTATTTTCAAATTATTAAATAAGTCATGTTTTGCCCACTTAAGTGATACAACAACAGTTAATACAAGAAAAAACTTATGGACGGGTAGAGCAGAGGTTTGCAAGGCTCAAATTGAAGTTTTAGGCAGTTGTGATACAAAATAGCTTTAAAGTTTTATATAAAAGATTTTCTCAAACAGATATTATGTCCCTTTTCATTGGCACAGACTCTTAACCAAATCATTAGACAGAAATATCACACCTAAAATGAACACTGAAAACCAAATCTTTTTCAATTGTAATCTTCAAGAAAAACAGCAAATGCAATGATCTGCCTTTTTATTCAGCCACAATTTATTGTAAACTTTAGCAAAACTGAGGCATTCCCTACTTATTGCAAGATTATTACATTTTCCACCTCCTCCTATGTAATCAGATAAAAAACTTTTTTCCTGATCTTCTTCACTATTTTCCAACTACTTTCAGCACTTCTAAGGTTGGTGTCATCTACAGATTTAATAAGCACATTCTAAACACACGCTTCTTTTTGACAGTGAAATATTAATAACACCCCCCATTATAGCTTTTTCAACCATTTTCTATCCACCTACAATAATTCCTTCTGCTGAAGTCAAAATATGTGACACCTACTGCCTTTCCTTTACCCACAAGGACTGTTATTCTACAAGAGATGAAAATTAAATTGGTTTGACACATTTTGTTCTCGGCAAATGTATGTTTACCATCCCTCATCTCCTCTATTTTTCTAGGTGCTTACAGGTATTTTTAGCGACGTCTTCCAGTATTTTTCCAGGAAATAAAGTATGTAATAAATCTTACTGAATTGCTGAAGTCCTGTGTAGAATGGGTACATCAGCTATTAATTTAAAATGAAGAACATTTTTAAATGCTTAGTTGACTCAATTTTCATGCAACCTAAAATACCTAAGCTTCTTAATCCCTGACTATTTTCTTCTTAGAAATACAGTTGTGACATTTGAAGTGTTGGAAAAAAAGATCACTTTTATTATGCTGAAATAAGTGAAATATTTGAATAATGACTCAAATATTTCACTTATTTCAGCATAATAAAAACTTACCACTCAAAAACCTAGCCAATTTTCAGTGACATAGGTTTCAGCATGCTGCCATTATTTGTTGAACTTTCTAATGGATTGATTTTATCAGGTTTTAAATTATTATGATTTTTACCCAGGACAGTATTAGAAAGTATTCTGCAGACATGCAAGATTGTATGTGTATTTTCTGCCTCACAGCAGACCAAACAGCTGTTACCACACCATGGCTTTGAACAGAGGTGTAATGGTAGCTTAGGTGATATGTTTTGCATCAGTTGTAACCCCTTATCTTTCTTGAGAGAGACAATGCTCACCTTGCTTTATTTACAAGATCTGTAAAAGAGCTGTACTAAAAGATGCCATCAGAATCTTTTCTGATTACAGAAAAGGATGAGGATCACTTCACCAATATTTAAAAACAAAATATCAAATCACCAAAATACCCTTAGAAACTTCCTTAGAAGATTCTTCCTTAGAAAAAAAAACATCCTTAGAAGAAGGAACAGTCAGTTTTTCGTTTCCTACTTTAGGACCTCCTAAATCATTAAGCCCCCTACCTGATTGACAAAGAACATTAACACACACTCTACTTTGTTACAACAAGACACTTCATACTGCACTTGCCAAAATGCTACTGTAGCTTCTGATGTTATTACATCATCATTTCTTCAGGTAAAGAAAAAATGTAATTCTGCAGAACCTGCACTATTAGATTGCTCACAAACCCAGCAAGTTTTAACAATATTAAATGGCATAACTGCATATTAACAACTGGCATTTCACTTACTATTCAATGCTTACAGTGAGATGAAAAAAGATCACTCAAACATGATCTTTCTGCTCACTTAAGTAATTTTTTCAGATATGCAAAGATCTGGCTTATTTTCAGTTGACCATGACTTATGTATTGCATTGACATGTAATGTGCTTAAGTCACACAGTTTACTACAGACTTAAAACTCCAAATAAAAGCAGCTAGTTGACTGTCTTCAGTGTAAAATTGGGCAAAGAAGATTATATTTCTAGCAGAAATATCCCTATTCGCAACCGAACTGTGTCTTCCAGACTACGAGCTTTAAGAAGATGCATTTCCTTTTCACAGCACCAGGATTTGATGCTGTGACGGGTATATTAATGCCAAGCTGCCAGAAGTGATTAGTAATCTCCTGTGGGTGGAATCAGCCCTGCTTATTCTCACTTCACCCATAATGGGAAGGAGGAGTGAAAAGACTATTGCCCCTTATACTGCAGAGCAGGAGAGTCAGGTAGAAGACCTGAAGAGGTCTGGGATGTGTCAGAAACCTGTCTAGTCTAGCTAAGTCCATGACTGTGATTGTTGCTGCTACGTAAGACAGCTCACAGAGAGAGACAGTAACACACACATGTACTCGCTTTGTTTTTAACCAAAGACACTGTATCTCTCTAAAAAAGAAAAAAAAAAAAGGAAAAAAGGGGGCAAAAAAAATGACCAGCAGTAAGCATTTCCACATGATGACCTAGAAAGCCCCAAAATTACCAATGGAAAACCTACAGCTAAGACAATAGGTTTGTCTCCAAATTCCTGCCATGCTCTGAAGCAAAGGCACTTGAGAAAGGCTTAGTGGCTGCCTTGACTTAAGATCCAGTTGCCACACCTGCAGGTAGGGCTCACACTTAGTAAGCCACATCCAATGGTGAGTGACAATAATCACTTACATAGTGCCCTGTAGGTTAGCATATATGATAAGGAATGGAATAGGTGGGATCTGGGTCTTCCTTGAGTAGAAGAAACTCAAACCCACTCTCATGCATCTTGGAGAGGCATGTCTTCATCTAATTCTAGGTGCTTCCCTAAACTTCAAGAGAATTCGTTGCGGATCACCCTGGGTTGAGAGGGCGTGTGTGTGTGTGTGTATGTGTGTTTTTATACAACCCACAGGCAATTCACCTGTAAATATGTTTGTTGGAGAACTGCTTCTCTCTTTCCATTCATCACCGAGGTAAGACCCTTTTAACATTTCAGTTAAGTGTCTACAATTCAGTGAGAGGAATGTAAGTCAGAGTGCCTGTCCACCAGGATAAAGGAGAGCCCAGTGAAGATGCATTTCATGGCCGCACATCAGAGGGGTGAAGGTATTTGCAGACAGAGTGAGCTGCTTCTATGGCCTCATACTCAAGGTACTCAGCAGAAAGTGAAAGAAACTACGTTATACTTCCCCGCACAGTTTGTGTGTTGTACATTGCACAGCCACCATATGAAATACAGAAATAATCCCAGGACTCTGAAGCCAGGTTGAGCACCCTGACATTTGACTATGGAGTAGCTTGCAAAGGCAACGCGAGTCACACCACATTTCCATTATGTATTTGTGACTGAGGGGCATAAAGCAGAACAAAGTGAAAGAATTACATTGCATCCCTCACCTTTTATTCAAGGATAGCAAAACAAAAGAAGTATGTCTCACAATTTGTATGTCTGCCAAACATTTCATTTTTAGAATACCATTTCTCCAAGGTAAAACCAGAAATGCATTAAATAAGTGTGCTCATTTCATGGCTGCAAGTCCTGAATGCATACTTTTCTGGGAATTGTTACACTGAAGTGCCACTGATCATCCTCATCTGTTTCCTGCTGTGGTCTAATAATTTACAGGAATGCATAAAACCTCATGCACCTGGAGATTAGGAGATTTTCCTTCAGTTGATCAGCTTGCAAACTTAAAGCTTGACAATTTATGTTATTTGTACTTCATATTAAAAAGAGTACATGACAATTGCAAATTCAGTAAATTTCACTGTACTCTATGGTCACATTAAAAAGAATTCCTCATGTTGTTTTCAGACTACAAGTTACAAATTATACTTAAAAGGTGGAAAGGGTGAGAGGAATCTTGCAGAACAAGCCTGGTATTGTTGCTATCATGGAAGGTCCCCCCCTCCTTGAGTCTATTTATTAGGTTAAGTCTCTCTACAGCATCTAGAGTACCATAACAACATTAATGGTTTTTAAGAGAGTTCTGAAAGATCCAAATGGCTTGCAAATAAACAAAAAAAGGGGGG
>NW_009925920.1:0-2292 GCF_000696875.1 Nestor notabilis | reverse complement strand
GGGGGGGGGGGGGGGAAGCTGTTTTTACTGATGTACTCACACTTTACCCTTATTTTTAATGAAAAACAAAAAAAAAACCAAACCAACCAAAAAACCCAGTCCTGGTGGCTGCTACTGGAATGTTTCAGTGGAATGAGGTTATACAGAAATAAACTGGGATGCGTTAGAGTTAAATGCAGTGCTCAGAAAACACAAAAGAAACTGGAATGTTAATGAACCAGAGCATAGTTAGAATGCAGAATTAATCTGTAGATAAGTGAAGCCTGAAATTTGCTATTGGATTCTTCTACTTGTTGACTGTGGTTTGTGTTTGGTTCTGAGGCTTGTTTGCTTGCTTTTTTCCTCACTCTACTGGGATTTGGCATTAAAGAAAAAACAAAACTTAAGTAGAGGAGTCACATAAATGACCAAGAAGCAGAGGCTTTAAAATTGTTGTTTCTTGGCCAACTGAGGTTGATTATACACTCAATCTTTTGGTAGTAAAAAAACAAACAGAAAGAGAAGACAAGTCCTTTAAATCGGAAAAGCACAGGGTGGACACAATGAACAACAAGCAGCTCCACATAGTTCCAGGCACACCAATACACTTCTACTTGTCTGCAGTTTCTCATAAAACTGTGATTTTTATCACATTTTTCAAGTTTAGCATAAGTAGCCAGACACACCAGTGCATGTGCTATGCCTCTGCGTATGAATTTACTCCCCCAAGCACAGCATTCAAAAGTACCTGTCTCACTTCTGCAATGGCACTACTTGCTCGTGCCAGTTTATTCACCCTTTCTCATCAATACCAGCATCTAGCATCTAATGTATAATCAGCCCTGATTCCCGATTTCACCACCCTGGGCTCACCCAGAGATGCTCATTCCACAAACAAAAGGTACTAGCGATTCTGAATGTAAAGATATACACTGGCTGCTGCAGAGCCTTGCAGCCTTTGGAAGCATTAATGAGTATTTTACATCACTGCCGCTTTGTTCTGCAACTACATAGATACAGCACTCCTCCAGCACCCAGAATGCACGGGGATAGGTCCTCTCCTTGTGGAAGCAATTGGCAATTCCTGAACATGATGAAGTGTTGCCCTCAAGCCTCATTATTGAACACATGCTGAAGGTTAATCCCTGCTCTCCATGGTGAGCAGCACGGCACATGCTCATCTCTGCAGCTCCTTCACAAGACTGGCAGTTGATATTAAAAACAAACACTGCTTGCTTGCTGCCTGGTGTTCAGCTGCCCCAATGCTGTTGTTGCAGCCCTACAATCACTGCCAGGTTCTGCTAGGAAGGCAGATATCTTTTATTTTGTGACTATGTCTCCAAGGAGAGAGTCTTCGTCTTCTGTCTTACCCATTGCTGGGCATGCTGTGATGTCTTTGCTGAACTTGTGCAGTAGGACTATATGAAGTTTCATAACCTGTTAGCTTAGCTTTTCATCTCAATTCTCAGCTATTTCAATTCATGGTGTAAATGTTTGCTGTCAAATATGGTTCACATTTAAATTAATGGAATCCCCAAAAGAAAAATATAGCCATTAATTTTTATGGGTTGTTCATGTTGAATGGTATTTGATAGTACAATTCATTCCCACCACTCGCTCATACTGATTGGCAATGACAGGAAGACAAATCAACTTAAAAATTGGGGAACTGACCTCAGGGTGGAGAACTGAGCTAGCATTCAGACTAGTGAAAATGATCTGGCAATGAAAGAAAACCCTTCACTGATTACTCAGGACTACAGGTATTGATTTCACTAAGAAGTCCTGTCATATAGACTGTTATACGGAGAACCATGTAACAATTACTAGGTAAAGAAGAGAAGCTAAGACTGAAAACAGGATAATTTAAGTTATTACATATTTTACTTTTTTTTTTCCAAGAATATGTATGAAAAAATTGTTGGCAACACCAACAAATATTTTAAGTAATGCATATTGCTTTTGGAACAGAAAATAAATAATGGGGAACTTAAGTCCTCTGCTGGGCCTCCTTTATCTGTAAACTTTTATTGAATTTCCATGTTTGCAAACAATAAATAATAATAATAAAACTGAGCACTTTTATAGCTGTTTTCATCCATAAACTCTGAGGTGCTCTTTAGTACGCTTGTCTAACGAAAGCCAATAATTTTCCCCTGTTGAATGGTGTGGAATGCTAAATGCAAGTGTAGTCTACTAAATGGAAATGAGGAAAAAGATTGTCTTCTGATTAGTGCCTGAGACTGGGAATAAGAATTCTTCAGTTTTATTTCCAGCTCTGCCATTGACTCACAGAGTTACTGTGGGCAAGTC
>NW_009925919.1:0-37584 GCF_000696875.1 Nestor notabilis | reverse complement strand
TCACCCCGTGAGATCTGAATCCTGTTTGTACTGTCCACTGGATGTGACAGGGATGAAGCTCTTCAGAAAGAACTCATATGGATCCTATTGTTAAGACATCAATTTCTTTTGCTTACAGAAGATTTGTTTGTTTGAAATTGTCACACCAGCATTGGCACAACCGCAGATTACACAGTGGTCTCAGGAAACAGGACTAAACCAATGGGCTTAAAAAGTAAAAGCAGGTGAACATTAGAATTTTCCCCTTAGCCTACCTGTGTTACAAAAAGCTGAGAGCACTACAAGTAAAAAAGATGATGAATTATTGTGTACTGATATTAAGAGGTCCCTCAATCCTTTAACTTCCTTCTTGGAAAGATTTAGAATGTGCATCTTCAATTTACTATAACAAAATTTGTGTGACTAAAAAGCATAATTTGGAGTTTTTATTATCGATTGATAAATGTTATTATATTAATTATTTTATTTATTTGGAACAGGGATAATGCCTAAATTCCCTGCTAGATTTTAAACTATTTTTGTCCTGTTTTTAAACTGTTTTGTCCTATGTACGTATTTAGTAATCAATTATCTAGGCTACTGTGCATTGTAAAAAAAAACAACCCAGGGGTAACTGGGAATGGTAGCCCGTGCTTTAAAAAAGTGGACTGATTGGGCAAGAAACTCAGCTTAGCCATTTTCCATGTTCACTGAAATGGCCATGACCATTTCATTTCCCTTTTAAAATAATTAAACTACTGCAGAGAGCTCCTGAGTTTAATGACATTTCATTTCTTAGACTTTTCAAACTGTTATAGTTATCCAAAAGCTATATAAAAGGTCATATCACCCATACTCATTACTATCATTATTACTACTAATAATTATTATCTGTTATGGTTGAAATAACCTGGAGTTTGGAATAACCTGATTATATGCGACAACATCATGTTCTAACCAGATGTGAATTTTAGCCCATATAAAGAATGACACATTTATGCTAACCTAGTTTTAAGAAAAAACAAAAATGCTTTGGTCCCATCTATTTTGTTTAACTTTTTTTTTCTTTAGTATGCCTCAGTTTAATTGTAACTAATATCAGAAAAAATAAAAACATCTATTAAATTCTGTTCTTTCTGTATGTAAAAGCTGCTGTTCATTAACAACTTAATTTCCCTTAAATTTCCCTTACTTAGAAACAAAATGAAAATGCCCAGGAAATTAGTGTAAGTATATTTGCTTTTATTACTAGGATGGTTTTGCCACCAAGAAACTTAATTTGTTGCCTGCAGTGATATTTGTTTTATTTCTTGTTTGCTTTGTCTTTCTTTTCAATGAAGATTTGTTAGCTAAGTGAGATTTACAATTGCTTGGAAATGTATCTGAGCAGAAACACAGGGATGTTTCATTATTATTATGTATCAGATTGTCATGACTGCTATAACCTTTCTCATTTGTCTCTTCCTGGTGTTTTCTCAGCTCAGACACTCTGATGCATAGCAATGAAGTGAATCCCAGAATATCTGCCAGAGACTGGTATGTTATATTAACCAGATAAGCTTTTACATACTGCTTTATGCCTTTCCTTTTGTCCTCAGTTCAGCGCTTAAACCACACCACCTTTATTTTTTTTCTCTCTCCCACATACTCCTTTATTTCAGGAAAAGTAGAAGTTTACAGTGAAGACAAAAGTGATAATAGATGAAATAATGTAAAAGACAGCTAATGTAAGCTACCATTGGAAACCAGAACCATCCTGGCTTCCTCCAGGAAGGAAGCCACCTTCCACCACCTCCTATTTATTTTTAAGAGAAAAAAGAAAGATGTTGAAGAATCAAACAAACAAAAATAACAGCAAAAAAGAAATTTAGGTTTTTAAATCTCATTAATTTTTTCAGTAGTTCCCAGAATTTTTGAAGCATTTCTCCTTTTTCTTATTTTTCCAAGTATTCATGAAGTATTATTTGTTAATTCATTTTAAAATTAACAGTTTGAAAGACATAAACTTGGTTACAGCTACAAAAAAAACCATTTTGACTGACAGTAAATTTGAAAGATGCGGACCTATTCTCACTAAAAAACAACTTGCAAGTTGGAAACATCTCATAGTCTCAAGCTATTTAAAAAAGATTTAATTTTTAACACAAACATGTCTGAAACAGGTTTTAAAATAGTAAAAATATTTTAACATAAAGTATTTTAAGTGTAATGGAATATTTGGAAATATTTTGAAATAGAATGAAATCTGGGGTATACTCAGATCCTTCACTTCTACTCCTGTTATCTATTTTTGCCAACGAACGAAAAAAATCTTTCACAAAGCAAAAGTCTGTTGGTCAGAGAAACAATCTGTTGGACTTCACAGAATCAGTTCTTAAATAAATCAAATATTTATATTTTTTTGTATTTTTCTTATGTGGAAATACAATTTTTGAGCAAGTAAAAGCCAATGATTATTTTTTTACTTACTTAAAACTGAGAGACACTTTCTAAAAATAAAAAAAAACCCAAACAAAAACCCCAAACCAAATTGACAAAGCCCACTGAAAAACACAGTGATATTTTCTCAATGAAAATTTGCCGTTTCAGAGTCTAGACTTATCCCAAGGTGCGGCAGATAATAAAGACAACTAATTATTCTTTGAGAATGAAAATGTAAAAGGTAAAATAATGTTTAGAACCACAACAAACTTACAGTAGTGTTTAAACTCCCCTTGATTGGTATGGGGATATCAAATATTTTGGCCTTTTTGACCTGGAACAGAGATAGTCACCCAACAGCTTCAACGACTTTTGCAGAAAAGTGAGATACTGAAGAAGATAAAAGCTTCACTGTAGGGAACAAGAAAATTAAAAATTCCCTGTAATCGTAAAGTACTAGGTACAGTGTAAAACTAGAATTACGGTGAAGGAAATGGGTATTGTGTATATTTCCTGTATATTACACTGCATTACATGAATATAAGAAAGTATAGTATAAATGGTTGTGATGCAAATGAGCAAAAGAAATTTGAATCAGTATCTTTACTATCCTTTCTTTGGAGGTAAGCTTTGGGAGTAACGTGGCTGCCATCACATCTGAATATAAAAATTTTGAATAAAATGGTGTGGTAGTGTTTATTTTTATATCAATGGTCACTGTAGCGGCTTATGAGAAATGATCTCCTATCACGCTTGACTGAATGGACACAGTCACCTTTCCTGCACAGCACCACCTCCTATTTTCTGCATCTTGCTTTCTACATTTTGCTACAAACCCTCGTTAGGGACCTGTAAAGGCTTTATGCAAGGTCTGCTTGTTCCCCTGCCTTCACTCGCAGGGATTCATGTAGTAGTATTTCCATATGATCCCTCTTTCCTTGCAAGTCTTTTCTTTTTCTGGCTTAACAGAAAAAGAAGGGTGTCCACCAAAGAAGGCTGTCACTCTGAGGTAGCTCAACTTCTGGTTTTCAGACCCACTGACAGCTCTCAACTTGGGGCTCTGGGAAGAAAAGGGTAAAGGGGAACACTTTTTGTTTGTATCTCAGACTGCTGCTGCTTCCTGAAGCAGAACGTGAAAGTGTGCAGGCAAGCTTTCTGGCGCTAAACTAGTGAATAACTGCTATCCCAAACAAAAAAAACCTGTCAGCTAAAAAGCCATCAGAAGGAATTCATCAGTGAAAAAGAGCACATTATTTCTTTTTGGGCTGAAAAACTCCTCTTCAAAACCTCTGGTTGTTGTTTGTCTTTCACTAAAGGCACACTCAATGGAGTACTGCAAAAATACCTTCAAATTATTAAGAAAACAATGATCAAGTAAATGAGCACTGACTCATAAGAAAAAAAAATAACTTCAAGCGACTACACAGAATCAACTGGGAACAAACAGTTCATACTTCTCCAATGAAAGAGTGCGTAACAAGACACACTCCAGGAATACAGAGATAAGAAATGAGAAAGATACTAAAAGTAAAGATACTTTGTTGAAAAGGATCAGTGCAGAATGTACTGGGTTTGGCTGGGATAGAGTTAATTTCCTTCCTAGAAGCTAGTATGAGCTCTGGTTTGGATTTGTGGCGAAAAGAGTGTTGATACCACAGGGATGTTTTTGTTGCTGCTGAGCAGTGCTTACATAGAGTCAAGGCCTTTCCTGCTCCTTACACCACCCCGCCAGTGATCAGGCTGCGGGTGCACAAGGAGTTGGGACAGCTAACCCCAAGTGACCCAAGGAATATCCCACACCATGTGGTGTCATTCCCAGGTAACCATTATGTGTGATGGAGCCCTGCTGTCCTGGAGATGGCTGAACACCTGCATGACTGTGGGAATTGGTGAATTAATTCCTTGGTTTCTTTTGCTTGTGTACATGGCTTTTGCTGTACGTGTTAAACTGTCTTTATCTCTACTCACAAGTTTTCTCACTTCTGCCCCATCCGACTGTGGGGAGTCAATGAGCAGCTGTATGGGGCTTAGTTCCTGGCTGGGGTTAAACCATGACATAAACTATGCCATGCTATACTATGTTATGCTGTGTTATGTTATGTTACTCTCTTAATCCATTCTTTCTTACATTGTTGGGGACACTGGTTTTGAGACAGGACTTATGATACTTACACTGCATGACATGATGCCATCTGAAAGCTGGGCTGGCTCTTAGGGGCTGGCTGTTAATGTTGACATTAATGTTTGTTCTTTAGCTGTCTTAAACTCAGCACTGCTCTGAAACTATAAAAATCCATATAAGAGCTGAAATCCATACCTTGATACTGTGCATTATACTGAAAGTAGGAGTATAAATAAAAAGTCATATTAATATCTATTGTCTGTGCAAGCTATTTATTATCTGTGAACTGAAGGCAGTGTCAACATTTGGACAGCTACAAGAGAACTGTGCTGAAACTTCTGATTTATTTGTGAGCAATTTTTTGTATTTTCAAACAATAAATATGAGTTAAGTTAAATTTTTGTTGCCTGCAGTATATAAAGATGTTTCATCAAATGACTATCCATTATTCAAGAGCCTGGAACATGCACGGATATGAAAGTTGTACTTTGAGGTGCAATTGTATCTCTGTGTTAAAAGATCATAACAAGCAACTCATATACTCACCCCCTTTTATGTAAAAGTAAATATTGTAATATCTTTTCTGGATTTCAATTCTCAGTACTGGGCTGAATATCTTCAGTGATAGACCTCTTTCGCCAAATTAGCATGTTCAAAGGGTGGCTAATGGCTCAGATTTAAAGTGGTCGTTGGTTAAAAATGAAGCTTCTTTGATACATTTTCCTATAAAATCTTTGTTTTAATTTTTCACTCAGTCATGTGACTTCTAATAAAGGTGAAGTAATCATTTACTCAGAAGTATGGTGTGTGCAACTACACATTTGTTTATGTCAAGACAACTATTTGCCTTTCTCTTTCTTCTGAAGGAAGTCATACAAAACTGCATATTTTGCCTATGTCAAGAGCTTAGAAAGCCAGTTTGCTGCAAAGAGGCGGCTTTGGATTATAAACCACATATGCTAGGGGTTTGATTTTGATTCTGTGCTAGCTCAATTAAGAGATACCAATCAAGATCCACAGCCTCCTCAAGGAATCCTTCCATTTTTTTTTCTTTCATATTTACTGAAACAATTTTTCTCCAAAGCTGAAGGAAAAATACAAAATAAAAATCATGTGCTACCAGTAATTGTGTATCTTAACACTTTTGACAGGAAAAAAGAAAACACTTTTCAAAAATAAAAAATAAAATAAATGGGCCCTATAATGATGATTCCCCCTCATATAACCACATTCTTTATCTTTTCAGCAATAAGAGAATTATAACTTCTTGGATAATTTTGTCATATTTTGCTTCAAGGGCCACTGAAATTAAGCAGAATCTGGTCTGGGTTTTTTTTCAGGGTTTGGTTTTTGTTTTTTTTTTCTGATGGGATGCTAGCAACAGAAATAATCTCATTTATGTACATATGTTTCTTCATTCTCAAAATGATTGAGCAAAAAGGTTTTCTGTTGTTGCCTAGAATCTGACTGCTCTGTAGCACTACTTTATGATGAGTACTTTTGTGGGCATTTGTAGATATTTTGTCTTGATACTCTGCATCTACCATCTTGCTTACCCTGTATCTAGCATCATTCCATCTTGCAATAATTTTGCTTTCTTGAAGCTTTTATTCAACCCTTCAGTTTAACTAAAGCCCTCTAAGGTTATGAAAGTAAACACTTCATATTAAGATTTTAATCAGACACTTATTTTCAGTCTATATGAGTTTATCCATGGTTTAGTATTTTTCAGTCCTTTAAGTTATATTTTAATTCATCTGATTGTATTTACCTTATAGTTCAATGGTTTTCAACTAAAGCTGAAGACTAAAACTCTATACTTCCATATCTTAAAAAGGATTTTGAAACAACATGGTCTGAAATGCTTCATCCCAAAAGCCTCCTCTGAAGCTTGCATAAAAGAGCATGAAACAAAGCCTGTCTGAGATGGTCTATAGGAATTTATTGTAACACAGATAGTAAGGACTTCATTGGGAGATTACAGTTGTTCTCTCTACTCACACAAGTTTTGTGATGAGAGCCAGCAGAACATTTCATTTCACAGAACTATTGAAATGTTGACTATAAATAATCATAACAAAAATTCATACTTAATCATGATATCCAAATTGCACATGATTATGAAAAATAAGAATAAAAATATAATGGGTTTACTGCATCTGCAAAGGTATTGGTAGTGCAAATTCAACTGGTCATGCTTTAGAGAAAAAGATTTTTGATGCTGAGGTCGCCTGCCAGGAAAGCACAAGATTTACATTAGGAGAAGATGACAGGACTGAATAACAGGAACACCAAGGGACTAGGAATACACAGAAAATAGGCAGAGCTAGGAGGTCATTTGGAAAGAGAACCAGCTGGATGCAGTTGGCGTGAGGGCACAGTGGCAAATCTATCATCTGTCTGCCAACAGAGAAAAGACACAGGAGACTGGACTGACTTCAAAGTATCTGTAGTAGTAAACAGTTTGAAAAGGGATGGCTGAACTGGAAACTGCTATTCTATCTTTATTTGTCTGCTCTTTCTCCCCATTCACTGTTCCGAAATCCATCCTTTCCTCCTTACTCCTTTCCTTTCCCTCTCCCAGTTTTATACACTGCATTATGGTGCTTCAGGATAACCAATACAGTTATTACTCAAAAAGTTGCATAAGTGACTGCTAATATCAACTTTTTAAATCATCTCTGATCATTTGTTTCCAAATGGCTGATGAGATTTTTAGTGATATCCTCCTTTCCTGAAGTTTCGAGGACAGTTTAATACTAACTTAACAGTCTAATACTAACTTACTGGGGACTATACTGATGATAAGTAGGGGAAGGAAATAAAGCCAAGAGAATAGTCACTGTAAGTTGGTGAGGTCCTATGTATAAGGCAGATTTTAAAGTTGGGGATTTTTTTTTTTCCTCAGGTATTCTTTTTTTCTTCATATGGCTAAATAACAAAAGGGCCAGTTGCCTTGCCCCAGGTTAACTTCCATAAATGTAACCATGTGCATATGTACACATATTTGGGGGAACTGCAATCATTATATACACTATTATTTGTACTTATCTCCTACACCATATCTTCCTTAGACTTTCCCTAGAAAGTTCATTATTAAATTCTAGCTTTTCCCATGATTGTCGTGAGCTGTTGACCTGTTAACGTTAATGAATTCCCAGTGAATAACCCTAACTTTCTGACATAACTTACTGTGTCCCTGTGATAAGGGCTGTTTTATGGGTAGTGTGTGAGAGTATGTGATTCTCTGGGGGACAGTTTTACTACTTTCTCACACTCCATTTTTGTTATTAAAAAATACACAATCTGGATCCTTTCTTCCAAACTCCAAACAGCTATTTTTTCTGGCTAGTAAAAATGACAGTTTCTGGAGGGAAAATCTATCTCTATTATGCATATTTTTTGTGTATTTTTGTCTTGAAATTTTTATTTACTATGTGTTTGGATGTAAACTTGACCACTTGGCAGCCCATGAAGCTTATATTCTTTTTGTTTTCAGAGAAAGGTATAATGGAGGCTTCTACAATCTCTGCTGCCCAAACAAGTTAGCAAAATGCTTTGTTAAAGAAACATCAAAGGGAATTAGAAGCACATACCTCTCTAGGTTTCAAAGCCCTAACAATAAAACATAAGACATATAGTAATTCCATTGAAATTATATGATCACTTAATCATTTTTTATAACTGTAGGATTTGACTTTAGCAATGGAAAAAGACAGATGAACATTCAGTCATCTGGAACTGTCTTGAAAATTTTCTTCTTTACAGAAAATATCATTTTGTGTTCCTTAAAAGCTCATATAGTGTTTGTCATGTGTAGTTCTTAATCACGTGTGCCTCTTAGGTGATACACTTTATTGTTAATGACATTTGCTACTCACTTATGGGAATTGTCTTTATTTATGCCAGTGGGCATCTATTAGTGTGACAAGACTAGTAGACAGCAAGTTAAACAGGTCATATAAACAACATCTGCAAATATAACTCATTTATCATGCCCATGTCAAATTTGTCAGAAACACAACCTTTCTGGAAACAAGAAGGAACCACAAGAAAGGTTAACAGATTCAGAATGCTGTTGAAGTCTTAACAAGTAAACATGTGCAACAAAGAACTTATTTAATATTTGCCATACTTTGTCGTCTCTACTTGTACAGAATAATTGAATAATCTATTTGCTATTTACTATAGCTGCATGACATCCTATGGTGCAATCATTTTCAACATGAATAAATGTTCTTGATAAAAGCTGAATGGAAAAATGTGCTGGTGCGGAACCAACGAATTGAAAAGCTCATTTATGACCCAATCCTGTGAAACACAGAATGAGCCCTGTAAGTGGCTATTCTCTCAGTTTGTATTTCTCTGAGAATTAAGAGGCTCTGTTTATCACCAAATATGTGTAGCATCTTGTGGGATCAGATATTAATAAACAGTGATTCTGGAAAATGAGAATGCTTGATATTAAAATGTCACTAAGACTAGCTTTCTTCATCTTTTCTAAATTGTTTTTCTGCAAAACTCAGTTTGAAAACATGAAAAAATAACAGTGTTCTGAAGTAAACTCTTATCTGTTAGAACTCTGCTGTTCATTTTCACTGTCACTGTCACTGTAGTTAGGTATTCCAGATGCTACCATGATTTGTTGCTTTTTCACTGACTGGTTTATTGTCTTATTTAATTGATGATGGAAATGAAAACTATAACTGAGCAAAATACAAAGACAGAACATTAGATGCCTCGATCATACATATTTTATTTCACTAGTATAACCAATTTTCTAATTTGCAAATTTAGAGTTGCAGGCAGGTGATCAAATTAAAGAAGAATAGTTGTGAAGGGAAATTTCATCTTTGAAAGCTCCTGTCATCAATAAATTAAGACTAGGAAACATACACTGTACTTGCAGTCATGGTATTACTGAAAACTACGTATATTGAAAGCCAATGCATGCTACATTACTTTTATAAGATCTGTGGGATTCTATGTACAGAACTATTGATTTAATTAATACATCTTTATAGAAAAAGAAACATAATAATTAATGTAACATTGCATTTACCTAGAGCTCATTGATAGTTTCTATTAGCTTTTGTTACTCGGCTTTTATTCAAAGGATGATTCTCTTCATGGATACATGCAAGAAGTATGTTTACATTTCACAGGAATAGAAGTATTAAATAAATAAGTGGATGTTAGTGTAATTTTTCTATTTTAGTTAAAATTGAAATAAATAACCTATAATCCACTTTTAATATTCTCAGTCAAGTGTTAGGCATAGAAAGCCCGTAAAGGAAAATATTTTCAAAAATTCTGAGTTGACTGTGCCTGCATGGTAGCTAAAAAGCATCTAGAGAGAGACAAAACATGAAAACAAAAGTAATTTCAGCTGAACATTTAATGTACTGAAAGCAAATTAGATTTTACCAGCATCTCAGGTACGTATAGCAGCTTCACAGGAAAAGATGGTATGTTGAAAATTTGGTATATTATGTGCAGTTGAGAATTTTTATGAAAAAATATTGTCATAAAATTCAAATTATTTTTGATCATTTCCAGTAAAAAAATACTCTAAATATATATCTTGAGTTTATCTTCTTATCTTGACTTCACAAATTTTTTTATATTTTTACTTTTCTAATTAGACTGTATTTCCACTGATGTTAGGTTTTTCTTCTCTGCTTCTGTGGTGTGATTTAACGCCAGCCAGCAACTAAGCCCCACACAGCCGCTTGTTCACTCCCATCAGTGGGATAAGGGAGAGACTCAAAAGTGTAGAAGAAAACTTGTGAGTTGAGATAAAGACAGTTTAATAGGCAATAGGTAAAGCAAAAGATCTGCAGATAACGAAAGTAAAACAAGGAATTAATTCACCACTTCCCATGGTCAGACAGGTGTTCCACCATCTCCAGGGCATCAGGACTCCATCACATGTAACCATTAATTGGGAAGACCATGAGTCTGAACATTCCCCGCTTCCTTCTTCTTCCCCCAGCTTTATACGCTGAGCATGGTGCCATATGGTGTGGGATATCCCTGGGGTCAGTTGGGGTCAGCTGTCCTGGCTGTGTCCCCTCCCAACTCCTTGTGCACCCCCAGCCTGATCATTGGTGGGGTGGGGCGAGAGCAGAAAAGGCCTTGGTTCTGTGTAGGCACTGCTCAACAATAACTAAAACATCCCTGTTTTATCAGCAGTGTTTCCAGCACAAATCCAAAACATAGCCTCATGCTAGGTAGTATTAACTCTACCCCAGCCAAACCCAGTACAGCCTAGCATTGAACATAGTAGAATAGAGGTTTCTGCAAGGAATTTTCAGTTGCTGTTTCACTTTGCCTCTTGTTTCTCAGGTTAACTAGAAAAACATCCAGTTCAGAGTTCACAAATATCAACTTCCTTATTACCAATTACTGACCACTTTTGGAAAATAAGATCCAAGTGCAAAAAAAGGATGAATGTTACAGTAGATAAAATCTTTCCTTGCAGTAATTAACTACATTTGCATCTGCAGCAATTGTTTGGTGACCATCCTAGAGCAAAATAAAATTAATATTTCCTTTTCCTCTTAAAGATTTTTTTTTCCCCTGCATAACTTAGAAAGATCTCTACTTAAAATTGTTATTTCAAAACCTGATGTTACAGTAACAAGAAGCTATACTGCCATGATGTCGGCAGCAGTTCTGTTTCTTTCTGTCAGAGGCAAAATAAACAAAATATTTTTGTGATGAAATAAAAAGAAACTACTATGGTATTAATAGCCTCTAATGATAAGTTTGGTGATGTGGAAAAGGTCTTATTTTAAACCACTTTAAAGTAAATAAGAATATTTGGATTAGTTGAACATGTATTGGTAAGAAGAATATTCTTATTTTTAACACAATTGCAACTGTATTTCTTCTGAAAAAGGAGATAGCTATGAATCTTGCAGACTCCATTTCTAGGATGACCTTTTCCACTTGGATCTAAAAAACAGCATTCAGAAAGAAACTTTTTAGTTTATATTCCATTTCCTCAGAGCTCATGCCTCTGAAAACTTCCACACTCAATGTAGAATTCAAGCAATTGTTTTTCCTGATAGGAATCTTACCAGAAAGTTTTGTAGAAGAGCATAGACAGTTTCTGTGTGCTTTGTAGGTAGTTATTAAGTATTATTACTGACTTTTTAAGACCTTCATCTTTACTCAATGTTAGTTATTTTTCTGTATTTGAGAATATTAGAAAAAGTATTTCAGCAGCAAGCAATAGTCTTCAGTCTTTAATTAGGCAAAATAAGATTGTATCACCAGTTGTATCAGCATAATAGAAGTTTGCTGAAAGATTTGTGATGTTCTCTATCTTTCTACTGTAGAATTTTTAAGGCATGCTCACAAAAATATCTATGCTTCTCACAGTTTAAACATATTTAGAGATTCCCTTGTATTTTATATTAAAAAAATAAAAAAAAAAAGAAAAATATTTGTTCTTACACACAGAAAACAAAAACCCAGAAAAGTTTAGACTTCTGAAAGGCATCTATGAATCTGAAACACTAAGCATTTCAAGAAGAAAATTCTTCTTTGGAGTTACTTAAAATCCTTTGAAATCTCACTAGATTCATATCTGCATCATTAACTGCCTATATACATTTAATGTATATTACGGGTAAAATATTTAGGTACACCTAAATACTGGTTTGTATTTTAGAACCTAATTAGTATTAACATATAGTCCTAAATGAAGTAAAAAAATAACATGAGAACTGTTCACAAATTCCCAGATGGAGCATATCTATGTAAATTCTTTTGATGTTTTTTCTTCCCCAAAATATGATTTTAAAAGTGCCCAACAATAAAAAATGATACACAGAAAAATTATATTAACTCATAATTTGTGAAGTAGTACCAGCAGCATGCTGTATCTACCCTTTATAGCATTAGAATAAGAGCTCTAGGCAGGTGGGGAAGCCAAAAGAGATTCATTGAAAGAAGAGGAAATTATGGAGGAAAAAAAGGTTAATTTGTGTTTTAATAGATTTTGGTAGATTCTAAAAGCCAGCAGATGCAGTGAATGGATTGTACTGCTCATTGCCTGCAGTTCCACTGATAAGTCACTTTTCAACTTGAAGAATTGAAAGCAAGAACAGAATTTTCTAAAGTACATGAATATGGGAATGAAAAAGAATTTTCTGTTTTGCTGTCTTTTTTTTTGTGAGTCTGTAGCAGTACTTCTTGTATTGAAGATGTATTCTTTTCCATAGGCTTCTTTCCCTGAGAATATTGCTGTCTTGGAGATATAGAGAACTGCTCTGGAGAGAAGCCTACCTGTGGTTTTGTATTGAATCCACCAAGGTCTTTTTTCAGAAAAGACAGTGACATAGTCTATATCTGAGGAACTGATAGGGATCCAACTATCCTTGCTATGTCAAACTGTAAGAGGTTACAGCGTCATTGTGTCTACCACTGCAGTGTTCACACCTCTGCTATCATACAAGAGTGTTCTTAATTTGTGATAACGTTTTTAAAAGTGACCAAATTTTTCAATCACACTTCTTTAATGTATTATATTGTAATCATCCTGTTAGAAACTGGTTTTATGTGTCTCTAAATAAGATTCAAATTTCAGTATCATAAATGCATTTTGCATTGATCTCATAATCCTATATGACATTTTAAGAGAGTAAAGTGCATTGTTCTCTCCTAAAATCCTGGTCTGGGGAATTCACAGTATTAATAACTACTTTGTTTTCAAGAAGCCAGATGTTACTGACAAGAAGTTAAAATACTCTTCTGTTGTATATTTAGCAGTATTCATTCTGAAGATGAGTAATTCGATGAAGATTAATACATTGAAAGTAAATTTCATTCAATATCCTGTCATCTCTGATCTATGTGTTTCCTTGTAGCAGACAAACCTTTTCTGTTACTGGGAAAGTTTTCATGACAGTCTCATAATGAATTTCAATTTCCATGACAAATCTTGAAAGTCATAATTCTTCATCCATTTGTTTTCTAAAGAGCTGGTCATCACAGGAATTTATCACCCAAAATAAATACTAAATATGCAAAAATATTTCTTTTTTTCCCATTATATTATTTTTTCCCAATTTCCCAATGTTTTCCCAGATATTTTTTTTTTTCCCCAATGAAATTAATGCTGCTCTGACTCTGCAGTGATCAGCACAAAAAGTTCATTTTTCCAAAGGGGTCATCTTTGAACTACAGGGACAGGGACTTGGTCATCTTTTGAGCTCCCTTTGAGTCCTATAATCTGTAATTTTGTGATTTCTAACTGGAATAGAAAATACCCTAAAAAAGTTTGTATGGCCAGTTCCCAACAAAAGACCACTGTTTATAACTGTTGAAGGGCATATATTAAAATATTAGGAAAGGACTACTGTATACAAATTTTCAGACTTTTTAATAGCTTTTCAAACTGTTCTCAGCTTTTTGGCTAAGAATTTTCACATGGAAAATTCAATTATAAAATTTACATCGGTAGTGACACTGAAGGAGGTGTCAGTACTTTACCATCTTCATCTAGTGCTTTTTCAGCTTGTAGGTCTTTTCCTTAAAAACTGGTATGAAATGGGTGGTATGAAATCAGGGTAATTGATTCAAATAAAAGAAATACAAGCCATGAATAGAGGAAAGAATAAAAAGAGAAGAGGAAACGAGTTAAATCAAAGTGTCATATTTTAAAGTGCAAACATCACAGGGTTTAATTAAGTTTTAGTATTTTGCTTCATGCTAGGGATCCTTTTCAATTTTTCACTACTTTCTTCCTGTAGGCATTAACTGGGATCTGAGATGACAATGTCTAGTTTTATACTTTTTCATAATGTTGAAATACTGTCGATAAGAGATCTCAAGAGAGAAAGGAATATGCAAAAATTAGTAGTAATACTACTGATAAGGTCAGACGTTAAATTAAAAGTTCAGAAATCCCTGTGATATTCAAATTAATTGAGAAATGAATGAAAAGCATAGTTCTAGTGAGACGGGAAAAAGTGATAAGTAGGCTGAGGGTTCTGAACCAGAAAATACATCTTTACAGGAAACCTATCAAAAATTCTCATAACACAAGGTTAAAGTTCTTTATGACCAAAAACCTGGCTTCAA
This sequence comes from Nestor notabilis, assembly GCF_000696875.1. Taxonomy (NCBI): domain Eukaryota; kingdom Metazoa; phylum Chordata; class Aves; order Psittaciformes; family Psittacidae; genus Nestor; species Nestor notabilis. The sequence goes on along the minus strand of NW_009925919.1, from coordinate 22,967 downwards.
TTGACTTGCAAAAAACTAGTCATGCATAGTAGGCTCAGGAAATTCAGTTCAACAATATATTCACATTAGTCCAGTGAATATCTTATTATAACAGCTGAAGACAGTCTTAGTAGTGGTGGTTCTTTCTCTACACTTACGAACACTACAGGAACAAGAGTGAAACATGTAACTTGTTCATGCCACTGCAGTACTGTGCATTTACATTTAAAATCAACATTTTATTTTACATCATACTGTAGGTGACATATTCTTGGTAGTTAAACCTGTCAATATGGTAAAACACTATCCTTGTAAATGAATAATGTGAACACAATTTTTTTGGTTTTTTTTAAGCTTTTAGTTTTCTAAAAATATTGTTATAGTCTTTGTGAATATATAGAATGGAATTACTTATCATAAAGGCTGCCTCCTTTAGCCCTGTTTCCTGTGTTACAGGGAAATGATGTGGAGGTCAAAGCAAAACAAACCAGATTGGTTTTCTATTATGACATGCTATTCTCAAAATCAAAATAAACCAAGCAAAGAACCACACACCCCCCAAATAAACACTCGCCACCCCAAACTGTCAATGTTGTGGAAAAGGTTGGGTTATAAACATCATTGCACTTTCCAATACTTATGTACATAACATATATACATATGTGCCCAAGAGCTCTGAATGTTCTTGGTGAGGTTTTATTCTGCTGCAACATTATGAATGACAGAAAAGCACAGGGGCTTCTGTAGTGCTGATAGTTATCTTTGATAACTAGGTTTCTACACAACTTTTAGTAACTTTTATAACATCTCGAAATCTCTCCATCTCTGATTTAAAAAAAACCTCATCCAGTAAAGCTGAGATAAAAAATATTAAGTCTGTTTTCCTCTTACATTTTTCAAATAGTTTAGTATCTTATGGTGGTTTCTCTTGGATTTTTTAGCTTAGTGGTATGATTGAGATCCTCCTGCAGTCTTTTCTTTTTTTTTTTTTTTTTTAATAACAGTAAGTTCCTATTTAACTTGTATCTTTTTATTTTCTAGTTTTTAAAGATTTTATGCTTCTTTTCTTTTCCTTTCTGCCTGTTTTCACAAAACTCTTAAGCAATTAGTATCCTGAAGATTCTATTCAATTGCATGCTTTAAAATAACAGATTCAACTCTATCTTATTTCTTACAGAATAAAAGCTTAGAGAATTCCGAAAGTATTGAAAAAAAACCACCAATGTTTTTCGTTGAAACTCTCAGGTTTAGGATGCTTTGAAAAAGTCTTAATTTCAGTCTAAATGATTTATTTTACATCATACTGTAGGTGACATTTTCTTTAAAGGCCTATATATTCCAAAAGTTCTCAGAAAGCATAAATATATGGAAAATGACTGTGGTGGGTTGACTTTAGGTAAATGCCTCCACAGGCTGCAGGTGTATATCTGCTCCACCATGGACCTCCATGGACTGCAGGGGAACAGCCTGCCTCACTATGGTCAGCATGGTCAGCACCAAGGGCTGCAGGGGAATCTCCATTTCTAGAGCACCTCCTCCCTCCTCCTTCTGCACTGACCTTGCTGTCTGCAGGGATGTTTCTTTCACGTGTTCTCACTCCTCTTGCCAGCTGCAGTTGCTCCTGCACAATAACTTTTTCACCTTTGTCATGGTTTAAGCCCAAGCCAGTAATTCGGAACCACGCAGCCCCTCTCTCACTCCTCACCCTTCTTCCTCTCCCTGCTCCCAGAGGGATGGGGAGGAGAATCGGAGGAATGTAACTCCCACGGGTTGAGATAACAGCACTCCAGTAACTAAGGAATGATACAAAACCACTACTGCTACCACCAAAAATAATAATAATGGTAAGGGATATAACAAGGGGAGAGGACACAAACCGCTCACCACCCGCCGACCGATACCCAGCCCGACCCAAGCAGCGACCTGGGCTTTCTGGGTAACTCCCCTCAGCTTCTATACTGGGCATGACGTGCTGTGGTATGGAATACCCCTTTGTCTAGTTTGCGTCAGGTGTCCTGTCTCTGCTTCCTCCAGGCTTCCCCTCCTCCCTGGCAGAGCATGAGACTGAGAAAGTCCTTGGTCAGAGTAAACATTACTTAGCAACAACTAAAAACATCAGTGTTATCAGCGTTGTTCCCAGACTGAAAGTCAAAACCACAGCACTGTACCAGCTACTAAGACGGAGAAAAAATGACTGCCGTAGCTGAACCCAGGACAACCTTAAGTACGTTATCCCAGACACACAACCACCATCACTGATGGGATTAGCCTTTGCCAGTGGCAGGTCCATCCTGGAGCTGGCTGGCATTGGCTGTATCTGACACAGGGGAGCTTCTGGCAGTTTTTTACAGAAGTCACCTCTTCAACCCCCACTAATAAAATCTTGCCACACAAACTCAATAGAATGATAAATTGATGTCAGGGTTTTTTCCCTATATTGTCTGTAACTAATAATTATTTGTTTAAATGTGGATAAGGTGTTAGATGACTCATTCTATTTTGTGTTTCATAACTTAACTTGATGAAGTACAAATAATTGATTTCATGTGTTCAGATACTCATATTGTACCTCTAATGACCACGCTTCCTGTTGCAATTAGGGAAAAAATGTATAACAGCACGTTTGTATGTGTGACTGTTCTTACTTGACAGTAGTTTTATAGTAAAATAAATATCTTGAACATCTCACAACTCTGCTACCATTCACCTAGGTACAAATGCCACCAGAATTCAAATATATTATTCTAAACCTACTACTCTAAATCTGTTTTTTTATGAAGAAATTGCTGATATAAGAAATTACTGATTCCACACTCTCCACATCAGAGAATTCATAAAAATGTAAACAAATCTGAATTAATCTACCCAGTACATAGTAGTGATATTGTCACCCCAAAAAAAAACCCTAAAAAGCCAGGCATGAAGAGAAAGAAGAATTACTTGCTTACCTCTCAGAGAAGCAGTGGTACAGCTTTCCCTAAAACTTCTTGAAAATCTAAGTCTACTAGAGATCTTTTAAAGGTGAATGCGAGGAAGGAGGAACACGTCTTCAGGCTACTGGATTGCCCAGCATCGTCTGGAACATAACTGTCAAATAAGAACAAATATATAGGAAGGGTTAAGAAGAGTGGATATCAATAAACTGGGAGCAGTAGAGAAACAGCATAGAGATGCTTTCTCAAAATATTTGTCTAGCATCCTCAAGTCTGCACTCTGCAGACTCATAGACCAGAGACAATATCTTTGTATTTAATAACCCTTTTCTTTCTTGCATTGCTTCCTGCTTACTCAAAACTTTTTTTATTAAAAAAGGTACAGTTTTAAGGAAGTCTATATAGAGGTATTAATTGTAACACTTGTGGAAATCACCAAAGTAATAACTTTTTTAAAGGGTTCATGTGTCTGACTCCAAAATTGCTTTAGAAAATACCTATAGTACTGATAGCAATGTAGAAAATCAGAAAGTTTAAGTTCCTGAATTTACGTAATTGTATGAACTGGACAACTAAATACTGCAATGTGTATTAAGAACTGGTTTTGGACAGCTTTACAGATTAAGTAATTTGCTGTTAAAAAATGCCGTTCATTTGTTTAGGCTGATTTTGCATCATTAAGACAGAAAAGAGTTTTGAGCATTCTTGAAAATTTTAAATGATTCACACATTAAAATAAAATAGATTATTCAACTCACCTTGCAATTGAATGTAAAGGAATACTTTGAAAAATAACATCACTGAATGGTGGGTTAGTCCTTCCAAACAAAAGAAATCCTTCCTTCCTATCTGTGAAACTGAGGGAAGTTGTGCTTATGGATCTAACTGAATATATTTTACCTTGTTTTCTCCTACTGTTTACATTATTATTATCAGGAAGAAGAAATATGGAACCAATCCATTTAAAGTGTTTAAATTTTTATTTATTATACATATTATTTTCTGAATGTAGTGGCTAAATATTCCCGTATTTCCATGGATTTCGAATTTTTATCATGTCAAATGTTTAAAACTATCTACCCTGACAGAGTCAAAGGGAAAAAAATCATAAAATCAAATTTAGTCTAACCACTCCACTAAAACTAATTTGCTTCTAATTTATTAAAACTACAACACAGGCATCAGTAAGTCTGGCTGACTTGTCTCTGAACATTTAAAAACCTGAAACTTTTCTTCTAGAATGTTTCTGTTTTGCACAGCTTAGAACAGGCCTAAAAGAAATGGTAGAGAAAAGTTTCTAAAAATATCTTATTGTCTCTTCACTAACTAAGCAACATTCAAAGACATCTGTTCAAATCTCAGAAGACATCACTGAGGCAGAACAGATTTTTAGAAAAACAGACTAAATTCTAGTTGATTTATTTGTCCTTATAGTTGAAAAAACTAAATGTGTATGTTAGGAATAATTTTATATCATTAGACTTGACACTGGCCTCCTGCAAAAGGTGTGCCTTTTGCACTATTACTTAGTGCAGTAACCCTGCTACTGAAGTGCATAATTTTATTAAATTTTTGCTCCACATTCATTCACATGGAAACAATTTCTTCACATAAGGTGTTTTGTATTATGTCAGGTAGGACAAAGCCAGAATGCAAGGATGGGCAGGAAGAACATTGAGCTGGAAAATTAAGTAGCAATTTGACTGCCTTATTTACAAATAAATAACATAACAAAATAATTTTGAAATAAATACTTTAAGTAATAGTTGACAGAAGAGTTTATCTAATCCAATCTAATTCAATCTACCGTAGAATTAGTGGAAAAAGACAAAAACTTGGAAAAGACGTCATCTCAAGACTAAAGAACATGAGATTAAATATCCTGTAAAAGTGTGGAGGAGGAGTTAAGGAAACCAGTTCATACCATGCTCCTAACATGTAGATGACTTATTTACAATGGATGTCTGAGATCTAATTTTTCACGTTGGAAAAAATAGTATTAAAAGTTATATTACAGAATTGCGCACAGCAAATAGGTATTTAAGGTTTGTTTTTCTTGTGTCTTCTTCCCACTCTGTCAGGAAAGTATGTTTTAAATAAATTAAATTGTAATTTCTAAAAGTCTTACACGTTCGTTGAGGCCACAGGGAGTGCTGTATTGATCAGAACTGAATTCACAGTAGAGTCTAACCCACTGCAATGTAAGCTCATCCATGGTGCACTATTGCTTTTAGCTTTGGGAGGCCTCATGGCACTGATTCAGCAACGATCTGTTAGTATATTGCAAAGCTTACTTCTTTGAACTGGATAATTAAGACTCTCTAAAAAGTCTTTAGTTCTAACTGTCTTACATGATTTAGTGAGAGTTTAAGACACCAACAGATTTTTGTGGCCAAAAGTAATGGTAATTGGACCAATACCTGAGATGGTGATTATTGTTTTCTTGTACTTTTCTTGGGAACTGTACCTCAGGAGGCTAGTTCTTGTCTTTCAGTTACAGGTGTTAATAGTATAGATGATGGAGGTGTCTATAGATCTTGTTTTTCTTCTGCATGTAAAAAATAAGCAACAGATATTTTTCTTTAAAAAGAAACTATACAAACATCAGCTGGACTTATACCGTTTGATTTTCCTTTAATGGTGGATACGAATATTTCAAGCCTCAGGAAGGAATACATGAAATTTGAAAATTTTTTTAAGTCTGTATTCTAAGACCAGCTTTCTTTATACCTTAATTACATTTTATATATTAGTCCAATTTTGGTTCAACTACTTTCAGGTCTGGTAAAGATAGCTTGAAAATATTAATAGGAGCTGTCATTTTTCTGATACAGATGATAAGAAGATGTTACCTTTTTTTGCAGTTATACTTACAGAAAGCATGACTTTTTGACATTTCTGATTCAAAGAATTTCTGAAAATTTCTTCTTCCCCCATTGTAAGCCATTGATTATACTGTCCATATAAAAGTTAATAATACTGCATAAATTACAGTAATTTATTGGTTATGGAAACATTTAGAGAGGAACAAAATTGTGCTGAATATGTTTGTTTGTGAAGCCCATCATGACTTAACTGAATCTCAATAAAAATTCAAATGGCATGATAAAGAAAAAAATGTAATAGTATTTTCAGCCCTGAGCAACAGAAACAAGTGAAACAAATCATCCATCCACTATGGAGTAGCCATTTGTGAAATATGTAATTGATTATTTTAAAAAAACCCTACATCATACTCTTAGTACAAGAGGGAAGAAAACATCAAGGACCTTTGACAAAAAGGATGAGAAAATGAAGGATCTTCAACATGTACAAGAAAGAGAAAGGAAGGAAAGAAAGAAGGAGAAAAAAGTTTCAGGAAAAGGGAAAAGAACCCTTAGTCTTGTGTTTTGGGCTCTGAGAAAGCAGGAAGTTCTTCTGTTCTCCCTGAATTATTTCTGCCATTATCCTGGAAGTGTTTATTATGGATATGCATTGTCATACATTACAGGAATTAAAATGCACATTTTTTAGAAATATTTTCAGTAAATGTTATGATTAATATATATTAATGTATAATATTACTAATAATATTGTTCTTTATGGCAGACAACCAGAATAACACCTTTGTTTGTAAATGTATCCCTTTGGATTACATTTATTAAAAATCTGACAAAAGAAAAGGCAGCACTCACTAAATCTGATGTTAAATAACTATGGATGTTCAATACACTGTAACACATCTCAGAACACTTTTGTATCCTGATTATGTCAATAACTGTCTCCTTAAAAAAAAAAAAAATCTCTGCATTTGGCCCTTAGAGGGATTCAAGTAAAGTGTTTCACTTCTGTAATTTTCATATTTCTCCATATCATCACTTGTGTATTTGTGGTCCTTTTCTGGAAGGTATTTGTCACCTGACAGTTGCATCACAATACCTTCAAACACTTACTTATATATTCCACTGAATAATTTCCAGCTCACTAACTGTGACTAATAAGTAATTCTCGCTATTAAGTGCTTTAAAGAATATTTTCGGGGGGTACTACAAGCAGATTCAAATACACTGAAACTGTTAACATATTAGAGATGGACAAGGTTTCATTAAATACAAATATCTTCAAAGCAGAGAAAAACAGTGAAATATGCCTAGGTGAAAAGCTACAGAAGAAAAATTTTGGAGCAAATGGTCAATGTGAATGACCACAATCAATCAGCAGTATATTCTCTTTTCTGCCAGCATCTGTTGGGTATATATTACCGGAATTGCTGCTTTTAGCAATTACTACCTCAACAAAGTCTTCTGAAATTTGAACAGATGTCACTGGATGTTGCTTAGTTAACTGTAGAAAAATTACAAAAAGGACGAAATTAAGATTATTCTTTCTTCATGTTCACCATTTGTCTTCTTTGGTTTTATAGTTATACATCAAAAAATGTCTGTGGAGGAAGGTAAATGAAACCTTTTAATAACAGTAATGTGAATATTTATTTATTTATTTGTTATAATATAGATACAATTAAATATATGATAGAAATTATTCTGTATGTGTATTTCATTAGCTTACCAAGAAGTTACTCAGATTTTTAAAAAGTAATTTAAATACTTTAGAATTTATCTTCATAAAACAGTACTGAGAAACACAGGAAAGTTGCTAAAAAAGATTCTTCATTACTTCTGGCTTCTTTGTATTTTTCAGTCCTTTGAGATTCTATAATCTTACTTTTGTGATTAGTCTTCATATCGTTACATGTTATGATTGGAATGTAGTGGTTGACTGAAGAAAATAACTGTCCTTTACAAAGAAATTATTGTAGAAGAGATATACATATACATATAAAAGACCACAGTGAAGAGATTGTAAAGATTCTTTTGTACTTTAGAATTTATTTCATATTTGAAGTAGTTAAAAATAACTATTATTTTTAATAAAATAGTTTAGTTTCAATAGACTGAAGTAATAAAGTAACTAGAAGATTCTAAAAAAGAATTAAAAATTTAAATATATATGTTAATAGGAAGCTAAAGTATTTAATGCTATTCTATCTATTTCTAATATAGTAGACTTTAGTATCTTATATATTCTGATATTAGATGCAAGTGGTTTTATTATCTGAATACTAAAGGCTGATATTGTACAGAATGTAAATATGAGCTAGTACCCCTTGGCTATATATTTTAGAATAGAATTTGTATAAGGTCAGAAGTTGCATGGTAAAACCACAATAAAAAAACATTTATTTTTTCATGTTTGTTTTTTTTTTTTATATCCACAGAATATTATTGTATGTTGTTTTAATGATCGTATGCAATATATATTTTTTTATGAATCTGTATTAAAACTATATATTGTAAGTTTGGAGTGAATTACTGTGTGAAACACTTGAAGATGACAGCTGAAAAGGTCTGTATACCAAACAGATTATTAAAATTGCAAACTTAATTTTCCATTAACATTTTCTATTTTGGCATCTTAAAAAGAGTGGAAGTTAATTTGAGCAGAACATCCTGTGGGGAAATTAGTTCATTTTGCTAAAGTATCTTAATAATTACAGTGACATCAAGGTTAATTGCTTAATCTGTATTGCCATAGTTCAGTCCTGTAGAAATCCCAACACAATCTGTTCTATAATTAGTGCCAGAATATCCATATATAGAACAAGCTGTAACCTAAATAAAGAATAAAAAAAGTGATATGACTAATAAATAGGATTTACCAGTGTGTGTGTGTGTGTGTGTGTCTTTGTATGTGCATAATGTGCATATATACAAAACCAAATATATATATATATGTGAAGAGAGGGGCTAGATTTCAGAAAGCAGAGCTTTTACAGACACGGTATATTAAACCCTTGAGGAGATATAAACAGCTAAGTTAGAAAATAACTTCAAGCAAGATGTTTTTTCTCCCTATTCTTTTTCCAGCTCAGAATGTGATTTTTTCATAATGCAGTGCATCACAATAGACATTAGTCAAAATATGCTTAGCTCCTAAATAAGGTGAATACAGTTTTGTCTGTCAAACGTAACAATTAAGCTATAGAAAGCATTCTTTCATATGAGTACATTCAAGTTGAATGTATACACACTTTGGTTTTGCTTTTCAGGGCAATTACTGTTCAGGTCCTTCATGTTTCTTCAAAATGTCAACTTAATTAACTTAGTTGAAAATGCAAAATTTACAGGAACATCAAAGTTATGCATAAACAACCTCATGGTATTCAAGTATTTACTTAAACCTAGCACTTAATAACAAAACTGACTCTTGATTGACATACTAAATGTTATTATTTGGCATTTAGTAGTTGCATATTACACTTAATAGAAGTATTGTATTGTACAATATTCTACAATAACTGTACAATGAAAAGATTGTATTGTATAATATTGTACAGCTTCATCATATTATATTGAGTATCTGAAGTTAGTAATGATGCTTAACCTAAAAAGTCATAGTTGAACTGGTAGTTTTAATTTCCATTCTCAATATTCCTTCCATGCACAAAGTGGGCCTTATTTGATAGAAATTTATAGCAAGTAACAACCTAGCTGCTGTCTTCCTTTTCAGGAATTCTGAACAAATTCACCAAGAGCGACCACATAAATGACCTCCCACAGACATGATTATCAGAGTTGTATGGGAAAGGAACACATCAAATGAAATCTCTCACCTCTTTAAGAATATTATACTGAGAAAAAAAAAAAAGAATATAAATAAGATTTTTTAAAAAGGAGGGGTTCACTATATCATCACTCTATTACTCTCTTTTTTTTTTTTTTAATTGATATCTTATTAATCTTGTTTCTATCACTTCACAGACCTGACCATTTCAGCATCCAGAGTTTCGGTCATGATATTATTCTTTCTTCTTCTTCATACTGAGGTTTTCCCATCTGGTATTCCTGTCACATTTCATTGCATCAATTTCACTGTTTTCCTCTTTCTGTACTTTCTACATGCATTTTCTTTATACATTCCCAAGTATTTTTCCATTTCTGTATTAATACTTTCGTGAAAATACTCTATTTTATTTATTCTTCTGTGTATTTTCTCCATATGATCTCCTTTTGAATGCCATAAACACAGAGTAATTATTTTATCCATGCTATTAATAGAAACTGATAGATTTACTGTTTTGCTTGGCCCACAGTAGAAATGAGGTGGTCAGAGTTTATGAAGTAATTGTGAAGATTCTTCTACTTTGTCTTTGGGGTTATTTTCAATAATATTGCCTACTACTGAGCTCACAGATTTGTATTACACTGGCTCATTTTGTCAGTGCATGATCCTGTGCAGTTTTATTCATTGTTCAAATGCTGAAAATATGCCATACTGAGGGACAATGATAACTCAGGATGACACGATGGTTCCCTTTCGTCTCTTGTGGCATCTGAATGGCATGGACTCAAAACATCTTCATGCAGCGAATCACTTTATTGCCTACTGCTCTAACTTTTATACCATTCTAACAACAGTTATTTTGAGCCTATTGCTCTAGCTTTCACACTATTCTGTTTGTAGCCTATCATGTTTAGTTACTGACTTACAGTTTGTTTTTCAACATTCTTCAGCTTTTCATGATCAGTCCCAGAATAGCCAGTTCCTTATCTTTATGCTCTCTCCTCCTCAGCCAGCTGGGTTGCTCTGCTTGATTGCACAATGTACTTCTTTTCTTCTTTAACTCTTTCTTCTCCAGCCAAGCAGTTACTTCTCTTTGACAATAATAAAATAGTTTCCATCCTCTCCCACAGGCTCTCTGCTCCTCTTTGGAATCTGTGGGTTCATTTGCACATTAGTGCTTCATATTAGTCATTAGTTCTTGCTGAATGCTCATTACATCCAAGATGGAAGCTGTGAGTTACCTAATATGGTTTTCAAATAACTGACATCTGGAGACAGAAACCACCAGCTGGATCTGTAGTAGCCAGCTACAAAATTTATCTTATTTTCAGGAGTGTTATAAAGAGAAGTCTTAAGGCATTTACTAAGTATGTATCAACATATGAAAGAAATTCTGCTTTAATGACCTTTAAAGAAAAACCAGAGTTCTGCAGATTAAATTTATTTCATTTTTACAGAAATTGGGATAAGTAAATTACAGCCAACGCTAATCTCAAATATGCACCTGTGAAAAATACAGCAATGGAACGAAACATGTTCTATCATCCTGTATTGTGTTTTGTACATCAGAACTGAAACATAGAGCCTGGACCCTTGAAAATACATACTTCATATGCATCTTCAGTTATACATTCCATTATCAATGTTAAGCCCATCACTCAAATATTGATATTACTATGATTAAGCCTGGTAATGGTTTGATTGCTTAAGATACTACAACTTTTACTTTGAGGGTGTTAAGGAGGAAAATTAACCTTTTTATGAAGGGAAAAATCTATCCTTACTGCTCTGAAGTGCATATTCTCCAAAGTATGATTATTAAAAAAGAAAAAGTCTCCAATCACACATGCTTTAAATTATGCTATATTTAAACTTCCAGATATCATTTTCATCTGCCTTACCAGCCTCTATCCATCAATGTATCTATTTGAGTAATTTTGAAGTCATATAACTTTACCTCATATAAATGCCACAGACATGTACAGCTAGATATGGAAATGCTTTATGTTAGTACTTTTCAACTTGGCAACTTTTTAAATAGCCATTTATTTAAAGCAGTAACTAAGACTACTGTGCACCCAAAAATAAAATTTTCCTACATTTTACTTAGTTCTTGCCTCTTATTCAGTGTTTAATCATCTCCAGGGAAAACAGAATCAACTCTCACATCTTTCAACAGTTTTCATTTAAATGGTTTCTCAGCTAAACATAACTTTAATTTTGAATGTTCATAATACATAGTGGGAATTTATGCAATTTACAAAGCATTTACCATAGCAGTTGTGAGACTGTTGTTGAGAAATTTCATATAAATCTCTTTCACCTCAGCAAAAAATTTTGTTCTTTCAATTCCTTTTTTAAAAGGCAGTTAAGTTTCTTTTGGCAGTCAAACTTCAATTAGTAACCTGCAATATTATCAAAGAAGAAAATTGAAACTTAGCACTGCATTCAGTCATATAATTGCAGCATTCTTTTTCATTTCCACACAAGTCAAAACAGTAACAACTTGCAAAAGACTGAGAGTCTTAGTAACTGCCCTTAGCTTTTTTAAAATTATTTTTTAATGTATTTGTAGTGAATAATATTATTTGCTTTCTATTTTCCTCTCTTTGTCATCATAGATACTGCTTAGAAAAGTTATTATAGCTTGAAAGATACCATCCCAGTTGAAATCAGGTGGCCACTAACAAGAAACATACTTCTTAGCTTCGTTGGTTAGTTACTGCAATATATTACTTTATAGTTTATTTTCAAAGTGTGTGGAGCCATTTGGTTTACAGCCTCTTGCAAACCTTTTTGGTTTTCTTTCAAAAATATACATAGCATGTGTATAAGCTGGTTTTAAAATTTCACTAACAAGCTGACTTTTAGTTCAGTTTTTGTAACTTCTGAAAAGATACGCCTGTCAGGCAGGTAAGTTCTTTCAAAATTTGCAGGGTTGTGTGATTTTGGATTCAGTAAGAAACTGGGAAGAGAGATTTTATTTACTTATTTAAAAATACCAAACATTAGATAATAAGAGATTGAATACTCTACGTTTATACATAAGAGAAAACTATATTCATATTTAACTAGTACTAAGCAAATTATTTTTTTTCCAGGACTTTAATGTACAACAATAAAAAATGTGTTTACAATGCACCTCCTGTCATTTTCACTGTGGGAGATATCTACTGTTCAGCCTTAAAAGGTCACATAGTCTTGGCTTCCCTGACTTAATCAATATGGACTGCATGTCTCTGCATCAGAATAAACAGCCACTGCTGCATCTTCTTCTTTTTCCAGATGAAGTACTGTGTTATTGCTGATCTCCTCTTGTATCTGTGTCAGGTCTTTTCCCACATTCATAGTCAGTGCATTAGGTGACCAGAATGACTGTAATGACAAGGAGAACACTGGAGCAATGTTAATGCACTTGTACATGACTGATTGGACAACCTTGGTAAAAATTGATCTTTCCGTCACCCTTTTGAGTCCACTAATGTCATGGTTTTTTATCAGAGACTTAAGCCTACTTGATTTTTTCTCACGTATTTCATTCTGATCTCAGAGGGAATAAAGGGTGGGGTGATAAACAAGGTCATTGGTTATTGAACTGAAATTAATTAAATGATGAATGGCCATTCAACATAATCTTTATCATACAATTATTTCAGCACAGTTCTGCAGGCTTCCTACTCAATGCAGGACCATGTTCAGTGGTCAGTGTTTGACCGGTCTCACAGTAAAAGAGTTTTTCTTATGGTTGACTGGAATTTTCTTGAATTTATGCCCATTAACTTTTATATTGTCACTGGGTGTGACTGAGAAGAGTCAGGCTCCATCTTCTTTACTCTCTTCTATCAGAAATTTATAGACATTCTCCTATCTATCTCTTTCACTCAGCGTTGCCTGGGGATTTGGGGGGGGTTTGGAGTAGGTTTGGGTTTTTGTTTGATTAGTTAGTTTGTTGTTTGGGTTTTTGCTGTTGTTGTTGGTTTGTGTGTGCATCTGGGGGTTGTTTTGGTTGGGGTTTGGTGCGGTTTTGTGGTTTTTGTTTGTTTTGTATTTTGTTTTTTGGTTGGTTGGTGTGTTTTTTTTTCTCTTTCATGTAGATTGCTCATGTTTTAGAATGAGCTTTTCTTAAGGTCAAAAATCAAATCTATTATAGTCACTGAGAAACCAAAAGTATAGAGGAGAAGACAGACAAATAAGACAAAAGTAAGAGTTTACAGTTTTGACTAGAAGTCTCTCTAGTAGTAGAAGCAGCATTCTAAAGCCTGTGATCATCCCAATACTCATACTCTCATAAAATTTCTCATTTTCCAGGTTCCAGCAGAGAGAAATAGGAGTCTCCTAAACTGATTACTTACACTGAAATCCCATTAATCATCTTGAAAAGGAGGTGTTTTGATTTGTTAAGATGAGTCACTGAAAGAAGTGACAACTTTCAACTTTGCTTTGGTCTTTGTTTTTGGTTGGCTGAAGTTAAATGGGAAAAAAAAGTCCTCTTACGTGGTTTGGGACTCTCTGTATTTTTTTAAATTGGGTTTCCAACTTTGATTTTTTTCCTGGAAAAGTATTACACAGGTAAGTAAGTCAAACATGGAGACATTTAAAACTTCATTTTAAAGGAGTTGACATTTATTTTTGGAAGTCTGGTCCTTAGACTTCGGTATGATACAGTCTCAAATCACTGCAGAAATAATAAATGGAGGGAAGGGTATATACAGCCAAGCAATTCAGAGCTAACAAAAGAGAAGCCAATCTAATTTTTAGTCAGAAGACCATGCTGTTTATAAAATTATAAAGAATCATTTAAAGGTAAAGTAAAAATGTAATTATAGAAAATAAATTACTAAATTATGAGTTCAGAATACATTATTATGTTTCTCAGATCATAATTATAGTTGTGTCATTTGTTCAGTTATATTCAAGGTTGTAGTAGCACCTACTATAAACGTTATATTTCAAGGGTTTATAACTTGGCAGTAAGTAATTTACTTAGAAGTGAAAATCAACACATTAAATGTCAACCCCGGAACATCTTATTTTACAGTCTTATTTCTTAACACGTGGTAGTGTCAGACGAAAAAGGAGGAATACACTAATTGGGTCAAAGGAACAGTATTTTGGCACTACTGCTAAAAATAAGAGCGAACCGCTTACCCCTTTCTTCCTAAAATTAGAACAAGTGTTCACTAACAGGGATGTTAAAATGTGGTACATAGTATGAAAAGTTCCTGTTTGTTAACTACTGGAAATAAAAATAAGTGCCCTGCATGTTTTCACTATCTCTGAAAATAAAGGATCCTTCCCCCCTACACCCCTGCTTTTTGTTTGTTTGGTGGGGTTTAGGGGTTGAGGTTTTTTAGATAAACATGTTTTTGGTACTTCAAGCTATTCTCAAGTCAAGTTTTCCTTTATGTCTACTATTCTTTGTTTCATGTCTTCCTCAAAAATTTACACCAATTTCATTTCAATTCCAGAAAGTTTCTTTAGTTTTCTTATATATTTTTTTCCTTTAGTTTTTATTACTACTTACACTAATAGAAAAACAAATGGGGTTTGTGTATACATATATAAAAATATGTATATAAATAACAAAGTGTCAGTTTTCAGTTAGCTTTGATTGAGACTGTATAAAGAAACCTTGTAAAAGTTTCACAGAAAGAGTCAAAATCAAGATCTTCTTTCAGTTTTTCTGAAAGTTGAACTCAAATTCACAATTCAAAGAAGTTACCCCAGTTTCCAGCAGTTTCATTCTACAAAGAATTAAATTTGGTGCAGACTGATAGTAATTTGCATATTTACTCAGTGGTACTTATCGAGCAGGGGTCATTTAGGTGTTCAAGTATAGAATTTATTTCCTTAGGGGTCTGCAGTTATGTTCAAAGTAATAAGTACTTTTAAATAGTTGTATAACTGAAATACCTTAACTGTTTTATAAAACTGATGTTCTTTTTGACATTTTGGTTTTCTCAATGTTTCTTTTCATTTTTGTAATTTTATTTTTTTCTGACACTGAGTCTCTGATGATGTTTTAATTTGGGGGGGCAAATTTTTAATTATATATGTTTTTAACTGTTTTACTGATTCTGAATGACTGTGAGAAATAAGTAATTCCAATATTTTTAACCAGATAACTTCTGACTTTGTTCACTGTAGGAATTTGTTTGCCTTTATTTTAAATTCTGTGAAATAATTTCATTAAATATTTTCACCTTCATATATAGATCGTTATTGTGAAAATGCTTCAGAAGCACCTACCTGCATACAAATTTGCAGTTTCATTGTTGGACCCTAAAAATCTGCTGTGCAGCACAAGTAGGCATACACACAAACTTTTCTGCTGGTTTCGCTTACTACACTGGTAGCATAAAGATAAAATATGAATTCATTGTAAGTTAGAATGCAAACAGGTATTTAACTTCCAACAAAAAAGATTAAAAAAAAAAAAATCTTTGAGGTTTTACCATGATTTCTTTCCCAGGAAACTCCAACTGTTCTTGTTTGATTTTTAGGCCATATTTCATTTTTTGGTTTTGTATTCAAATGTGCCCATGAAACAGATTTCCAAACTACTTCCAGGAGTATATTTTGCAGAGGAAGCAGCCAAGAAAATTTTAACCTTAATTACTTGTTGATGGGGTGGAGCTCTATGGTTTTGCAGCCACCTTAGACCTGGTCATCATTTTGTCCTGATAGTTCTTACAAGCAGTCTGGAAATAATTTTAAAGCTTGAGGGTTATTGACCAAAAATATGGAAGGGGCACACTTAAATGGTCTACACCGTGACAATTTAAATGAGGTGCATTATGTTTGTCTTCATTTTAGCTGAAGATTAGTTGCTTTTTTTAGGTACCCAGGCTTCCTTAAGCTTAAATGACTCATGCCATTTGAGACACCTACATATACACATGTAGCTGACAGGTACTACACAACCTATGGTTTTTTGGAAATAGAACTGGAGAAGAGGTAGGAAAATTCTAGGATACTTAATATGGCACTAGATGCCTATGTTTAGTGAATTGATCTCTTAGGTTCTTTACCAGACAGAATTGATCCCATCCCATCTATTCTAGACACATCTCATTGCTGGGTGGTCTGTCCTTTAAACATGTCATCTCCCTATGTTGACTATGGGAGTGGGGTTTAGCTGCTGAAACATTAATATCTATTATCCACAGAGACTCACTTGGTACCCACCAGGTCCTCAGTTACTTCTCAGAATGGCTTAGGTCTCTGGAGTTGGTTCTGTGCCATATCTGCAAGCATCGTGCACATCTTATGCCTGGTGAAGTCTGTAATGGCACTAGGTACCTATGTTTAAGCAAAGAGAGTGTACTGAAAGTGACACAGAATCGTTGAATCATTTAGGTTGGAAAAGACATTTAAGATCATCAATCCAACCACTAACCCAGCACTACCAAGTCCACCACTAAACCATGTCCCTAAAAACCACATCTACACATCTTTTAAATACTTCTGGGGATGATGACTCAACTACTTCCATGGACAGCTGTCCTGGTTTCAGCAGCAGCAGTCATTTTTTCTCCTTCTTAGTAGCTGGTGCAGTGCTGTGGTTTTGACTTTCAGCCTGGGAACAATGCTGATAACACTGATGTTTTTAGTTGTTGCTAAGTAATGTTTACTCAGACCAAGGACTTTCTCAGTCTCATGCTCTGCCAGGGAGGAGGGGAAGTCAGGAGGAAGCAGAGACAGGACACCTGACCCAAACTGGCCAAAGGGGTATTCCATATCACAGCACATTATATACACACAGTATATAAACTGGGGGGAGTCACCCAGAAGGCCCAGATCGCTGCTTGGGTTGGGCTGGGTATTGGTCAGTGGGTGGTGAGCAATTGCATCCTCTCCCCTTGTTATTTCCCTTATCATTATTATTGGTAGCAGTAGTGGTTTGTATTATAGCTTAGTTACTGGAGTGCTGTTATCTCAACCCGTGGGAGTTACATTCCTCTGATTCTCTTCCCCATCCCTCCAGGAGTGGGGGGAGGAAGGAAGGGGTTGGGGGGGGAGTGAGCGAGCAGCTGTGTGGTTCCAAGTCGCCGGCTGTGCTTGAACCACAACAACAGCTTTTTCCAATACTTGACATCCCCATCGGTGAAGAATTTTTTCCTAATATCCAATCTAAACCTCCCCTGGTGCAACTTAAGGCTATTTCCTTCTGTTCTATCACTTGTTACTTGGGAAAAGAGACTGACACCGTTTCACTCAGCCTCCTTTCAAACAGCTGTAGAAAGACATAAATTCTCCCCTGAGCCTCCTTTCCTCTAGGCTAAACAAAACCTGTTCCCTCAGTAGTTCTTCATAACATGTGCTCTAGACTCTTCACCACCCTTGTTGCTATCTTTTGGATGCACTTCAACTCCTCAATGTCTTTCCTATAGTGAGGGGCTCAAAATTGAGCACAGAATTTGAGGTGTGCATAGTGGGGATCAGTGTACCTGATCAGGATATAATGCTGAGTAGAGGGGGACAAACATTTCCCTAGTCCTGCTGACCACATTATTTGTGATACAAACCAGGTTGCTATTGGTCATCTTGGCCACCTGGGCACAAGCTGGCTCATGCTCAGCTACAGCCAACCAACATCCCATGTTCTTTTCCACCAGGCAGCTTTCCAGCCACTCTTCCCCAAGCCTGTATCATTGTGTGGTGGTGTTGTGACCCAAGTACAGGACCGGGCATTTTGTCTTGTTGTACCTCGTACAGTTGGCCTCAGCCCATCAAATCAGCCTGTTCAGATCCCTCTGTAATGCCTTCCTACCCTCCAGCAGGCCAACACTCCTGACCAACTTGATATCATCTGCAAACTTACTGAGCGTGCATTCAATCACCTCATCCAGTTCACTGGTAAAGTTATTAAACAGAACTGGCACCAGAACTCAGCCCTGAGGAATACCACTTGCAACTGGCTGCCAACTGGATTCAGCTCCATTCACCAGCACTCTTTCGGTTTGGCCATTCAGCAGGTTTTTTATCCAGCAAAGAGTATACCTGTCCAAGCCATGATCAGTCAGTTTCTCCAGGACAGTGCTATAAATGTATGGTGGAAGCAATGTTCCCTAGACAGGATAAAGCAAGAACTGTTGAAATAACCGTTACTGTTACAGATCTCAGTAAAGAATAGCCTATATAAGAAAAAAAAAATAAATCACCACCCCTAAACTTCACAATGCAGCAAAAAAAAAAAAAAAAAGGAAAAGATAAAAAAAGAATATAAAAAGGCTGCAAGAAACAAGTACCAATAAAAAATAAAGCAAATTCTGTGATGATAAAGCAGTCTCTAAAACTGTGCTATATTATGCAAAACAATAATGGTAAAACCAGTATTAGAAAAAAATTGAGGTATTGTTATAACGCATTTTGAACAGCAGCTTTATGATGTGGCTGAGAAAGAATGTTATTGTGTAGATATAAACAATCCCAAACACCATGTGTATGCAATAATGCATATTCTAAACATTTTTTCTATCTTAGGAGTTCATCCTCATTCTGTCAAGTCAGTGCTGGAAAGTGGCCCAGCAGTGTCTATAATGACATAAATCCGTCTACCTAAAATGCTTTAGAGTTTTGCTATGTACTAAACCTAGATTAAATCCAGAGAGCTACTGAGGAACAAAATTCCTTTTCAAACTGTTTGCAAGTAAATATGACTTCTGTTTCCTATTGAACACCTGCTGGATTCTATATTGCGCCCAGTGATATTCATGTCTTAAACAAAAATTGATTTGCTGCTGTGCTTATGCAGATAGCAAACCGTTTCAAAACCACCAAACACTATTATACTCTTTCTGCCTTTAAAAGTGAAAGTGTCAATGCAAAAAGTCTGTTTGAGAAAAACGTTTGCTGGGAAGATTAAAAGTCAATGTAACATCAGTTGTGTATTGTAGAAATTATAACACTTACCATTTTAAGTGAAAGATGTTGCATTCCAAATGCTTACAATTTAGTTCTAAGACAGTAATAAAGAAACTGAGTGTTCCCAGTGAGATTAAAAGGTTGCAATCACAGGAACTACTGTGATTGCAGCCATCCATTTCCACCAACTGAGTAATTATTTGCAATAATTTATTTGTGAAGTAAAATAGGTTTTTTCCTTATTTTTAGGGTCCTTGACACCAAAGAATGCTACTAAATACTACACAGATTTCAAAACATTTACATGTTGGTCTTTTTCACTTTAAATATGACTATACAGACCTGCATCAACACCCAACATTTTTAAAAGAGTGCTTGCAATCCTCAAAAACATGCCCGGAATACAATGTTGTCTTGATGCTGTATTTGAGAATACTTTGGAAGTTCATGAAAAAAATACTGTCCATATTACTATGTATCAACACAGCACGGCTGAAATTGAACTTGGCCAAATGTCACTTCAGATCATCTCTTCTTCAGTGTACAATTTTTCAAACAGATCTAAGATATGAACCATTCCATTCTGTATGCTGTAGTTATAAAAAAGCCTTATCTTATCTTGACACATAATACATTATGCTATCGATATGGTACCACTGTAGAACTACTGAATACAGTACCTTATATAGCTGGAAAGCTGCTGTTCTATTATGAAAACAAAGCCTTAAAACACCTTGTAAATAGTTCAGAACTTACACTTTCTAAATAATTATGATTATTAATGTCTTAGATTTACAAATTAGAATTGCATTAAATGCTGAGAATACTACATTTTTCTCAAAAACATTTATAGAAGGTGCCAAAAAGTGTAAGTTTAGAAGGAGGCACATGGTAGCCTAAGGATTCTAGAAAAAAATGAATAAAACTACAACTTTTGGTCTAGGTATTCAAATTACACATTTTGATGACAAAAACTGTAAATAAGAAAAAAAGAGTCATATCTATAAAACAGCAAACTTGGGCATGGCATAGTTCTTATTTTCTATTTGCTTTTCAGCAGTGAAAAAGAAACATTTTGGTCTTCTATCTGTAGTAGTGTGTTTTACCTACTTCTCAGTCTGACAAATATCCTACTAGATGTAAACAGCCTTCTGTATGGACTAGAGACTACATTTTAAAAAGCTAGAAAATGAAATGACAGCTATTTAATACACTTCACATAAATTTTTGTTTCCTATTTATCTTCAGCTTTTCTAAATGCTCACTACCTGTCTAAATCTTGTGGTTATGTAAACATCTCAGAAAATAAAATGACAAATGTAGATTTCCCAGCCACCCTGTGCAACTGGTGGCTATGTCCATACTGGTTGATTAATCTAACCTAAGCAGAATGCCTTACATGACTAATTCCATTAGCTATTACAGTGTCTTTATTACTCCTGGACTATAAGCTCCAGGATCTTGTCTTATCCTTTGAAGGAAAAGATGTCAAGAAAGACTGTGCTGAAGAAAAGGTACTGAATTATTGTAAATCTCTGTTTTTTCACCCTACATAAGTGTTGCAGATAGGAAAGGTTACAGATTATGCTTTTATTCCATTTCCTTTCCAGTGTAAATACAAATTTCAATTGTAAGAATATTTGATACTTTCTGTGGAGATGGACTTCTCTGAAAATTAGTTTTAAGAGCAGTGTCTGAGACTTTAAGAACTGCCCTTTGCAAGTCCATGTCAAGTCATCATCAACTTTCTATCTTGCTGCATTATTTCAATAATCTGCAACTCCAGTAAAACTGATCTTGCATTTGTACTGTGAAGGCAGTCTGAAGTAGCAGAGATATCTCAGCAGATAGCTTACAGTGCACCAAAAGTATTCTTCTCTGGAAACTCCTAATAGGTATTTCCTGTTATGTAAGATCAGAGGATAAACTATCCTCTCAAATTTTTTTAGCTATATTGCCGCTTTGCAAAAGAAATAACAGATTGTAGCTTTCTGCAAATTATTATAGCTACAAAAAAGTTTTCACAAGGGATGTTGTCTCAAGGACAATACATTATGCTCAGGTTGTACAGGACTGCACACAGTGGAGTGTAAGAAATATTTTGATGGATGATTCATCGGCGTGCTGATAATGGTGTTGATTAAATGAGCCTGTTGGCATATAAAATTATATGCAATCTTGCAAGCCCAAACAGGTGTTCTTCAGTCCTTAACTCCTTGTGAATATGTTTTGATAGCCTGCAGATGGAGCAAATACAACTTTGCTGTATACAGTTGGAAAACTACTTTTGTCTTCACTGATGAGCTTGCTTTCTCAAGTGACATTTTAGCAAAACAGCACTGAGCAGAATATGTTAGTAGAAAAATTATGCCAAGAACCTTCTTCTTGGCTCTGGTGATTTCAGATATTCTTATACTGACATATTTTTAATATTTCTTCAAGGAGAAATAAAACTTTATACAGTAATTGCCTCACATTAAGTTAAAATTTTAATATATTTTAAAAGATGGCAATTTAGAGATATATTAGTATTAAGATTTGTTACTCCATACTTCTTTCACTCAAGGAGGTAAAGCTACGCCTACATTGTTGTTTGCCAAACAGGCTTGAGACCTACTGAAGCAAGTGACTTTATGATCCCTTCCATTTTCCATTCGTACTGCTATTTGCCAGTCTAGTGAGAGTCATGCTCCTAGAATCCACAATGTGGGGACATTCATGTTACACAGTATGTCCAAATCAGGACCTGAAGACCACGACCTAATCTCTTTTGCTCCAAATTTATTAAAATTCCAGTTTGGACCTCTTGATTCTGGGTTTCAAAATCCCATGCTTCGGACGGACTTCAACTGCAGGAAAGACGTGTCTTACATTTTATGGAGTTAGTCTGGGCAAACATCCACCTAGCTTACCTAAGCTTCCTTACTCTTGGATTCTTACAGACTCTTTCCACTATGAACTTCCACCTTGGCTTGCAAGCACATTTACATTAGACAACATATACTTCTTAACTTTGGCTATACTCACACTTTTTTCGCAGACTAAATTGCCAATGGACAGTATATCTATCATTTATCCAAGAAAACATACATAGCTGTCGTGGTTTTGGGAATCCCTGTTGCTGTAGGCTTTTCTATTTCACTAGTTTTTCCAGATTTTGCACTTGATCAGTGGTGAAGTTCCAAGGCACTGGAGGGGCCCACTGGACTAGATACTTGCCCATACTATCCCACACACCCTGCCTCTCATGACTGTCCAGCCTCGGGAAAGATCTCTTGGTGGTCCTCCTATATTGTCATCTAACCCTAGACCAGATTTGACCCTGATACTGCTTAACTTTTGAGATCAGACGAAATAGGGTGTTCCCAGCATGGGATGGCTGTGGGTAAAGCACACTCCGTATACTTGCCAACATGCTGATCCCCAGCACAATCAGCAGGCTGGTCTCAAGGGTATTCAAAGGTCATCCAAAACCTTCAGAACTCTCAAATGCTGCTGTAAATAGGCTCGTGGGGGTGCGTAAGGGAATGCCTCCTTCATAGGTTGACGCCTCAAGGAGAAAAAAAACCCATATATAATTGCTAA
>NW_009925918.1:0-20128 GCF_000696875.1 Nestor notabilis | reverse complement strand
GCGGGGCCGGCCACGCGTTTCCAAGCCAGGCCGTGTCTGAGAGCGAGGTGCGCTATGAGCAGTGTACAAACCTCCCGCTCACAGAGTGCAAACCCACAGGTGTACTTTCTCATCTCTTTGAGTCCACAGTGCTGAGTAGAAAACTTGAGCTGGAGGCTTTTCAAGTAGGAAACGCCATCTGGGAAGCGAACGTTCCAAGGCATCACGCTTTTTACTGGGGGTTTACGATCCCACCTCAAAGCTTTGGAGGGAGCTTACTCAGAACGCAGGCAGCGCCCTAGCAAGGGTTCTTCATAGCAAGGACCACATCGTGCGGGACAGGAAAAATCGTATGCCTTCTACCAGCCAGATTTCATTTCAGCTGTGTTGTTCACACCGAGGCTTTGCAATCCGTTGTTACCTGCGCCCATCTTCCTTAGCGTCCTGCAAACCTGGCGTTTTGCAGGCAGGAGAAAGTGTGGGAGCAGGAGGTTGGAGGTGCCGGCGGAGGGGCACAGCGTGTGCTCGGGCAGAGATCTCTGAAGAAGTGTGCCCCAGGTGGTTACAGGCGAGGGCATACACATACAAGGGTGGCATCTCAAGAAGTTTGGGGTGCAGGGGAGCAGGTGACTTCCGCTTTTATGGTGGGAAGTGCGTTCAAGTTGATTTGTTGGGTGCAAGGGGAACATGGTAGGAATTGTGTCTGTGAAGCAGTTTTTATTTAAGCAGGGTTTAGATTTAAAACGCTTGTCTGCTAAAGGTGGGTAAGTGACATTAATTTCATGTATTTATGCATCACCTATAGACATACAAGTTATTTATCTTAGAACGCGTGTCATTAGGTTTTATTCGTGTAACATTTAAGCACTGATCTGATCGGACAGGATTTCTTTGCATTTGCAAGAATGAGCCAAAATCCTTTTGATTTTAGTTTCAATACCAACAATTATTTTAAAATAATTAAATCATAATAGTAATGGACTGTTCATCAATACTACCTTAGGATTTCCTTTATTCGGTTTCGATAAAGCAAGACAATTGTCTTGCCGTCACTTGTGAAGAGAGCCAATTAATGATACATGGTGTGTTTAATAGCTCTCTTGCCTTCCAAGGTAGTTTGTGTTTATCTCTGTTATTCAAAAGGGTGGCTTAATAACACCATGTGTTAAGCATTTAAAATTACAGTGCTAATCCATGCAGTAATGACACAAATATGATTATGGTGGATGGGTTTTATTAATTATTTCAGTCTTACACCCAGGTCTATGTATAAAGACTGTTCATGTTCCTCTTCAAAAAAAAATACCGAAAAACAAAACACATCAATCCCCACGCCCATGTTATTTCCATAGTGCTAGTGAAAACAACTGATTTTGACAATCTCAGTGAGAGTTCATGCACATAGCTTTATGGGCCCTGAGTCTTATGCAGTAACAAGTTAGTCATGCATAATAAATGATGATATCATAAAGACTGTACTTACTGGAAATCATTGATGCTGGCTAACTTGTTTTTGTTGCACAAGCTTAGAAGGAAGGATAGGCATCAGGATTAAAACTAATTACATTGAAGTCTGTTTTAAAAAAGTTTCTGAGACAAGGTAGAGAAAGGAGGCTGTATTTAAGTTTTGAGTGATTGAGAAGTAGCCAGAGGAACACATGCTAAAATGTTTATTTGGTTTTGATTGCTCCCACAGTATCTGGAATAGTGCCAAAACCCGAAAACGCAAGGATTACTTCAGTTAATCTTCGTAGCATTTTACAGTGGGATGCACCTAGGTTTTACAAAGGGAATATAAGTTACACTGTCCAATCTAAGAGGTAAGTCTGGGGAGTTTGCTTTCTTTAGTTCATGTTTTACAGCTGCGTGTGTTTGTGATTTCTTTCCCTTTTTTTAATAGGAAGATCCGTAGCTGTCCCTTTCTTTTAGCTGGTAAGAGGTTTATCTTCTGAGCTCATATTTCACATCCAAGGTGTTACTTGTTTGAAAGAGAACTCTCAAAACACAGTCTAAGTCTGTTTAGAGAGGAGACATGGTTTATTCTGTCAGGGTGCTCGATGGTGCATTTCCACAAATCAAGCACACCCGATGAGGCTTCTTCTTTACGTTTACACACAGAAGTTCCAGGGTAGTACATCCCCAGTTACAGTGACTGGTCAGTAATCTACAGTCATTGGCTCTTAGATTCTCCATCTCTGTTTAAAGGCACAGTATATGTTTCTTTCACTACGCCTGTTTGTGAGTAAAGGTCTCTGTGGGCAAGGGTCTCTTAAGGGGGTGTGAATTTTAGTATTATAATGAAGGCAGTTCCCTTCAGTATGCCTCAAAAGTTAGATTCATTGACAACTTTTCACTAATGAGATATATGTCCTTGGTCTGAGGATGTTACCCTCCTCCTCTGAGGCCCTTTGGCCTTTGTTCTTTCAGTCATTATCTACCCAAAACAAGACAGTTCTTCTAAACCTTGACAGATATTCACATAGGTTCTTGTGGGGTAAGCTTCGATCTTTCTACTGCAAACCTGGCATCAAAGGCAGCTTTGTACGTACTTTTTTGGGGACCAGAAACACATTTTAACGCTGTCTGTGTGGGTTTTTTTCCTCTGTCATGAAGCTGTTACCTGTGATTCAAGAGTCTTAGTCCTGCAGAGCGTTTAGGACTTTATCTGACCTTTCACTCCAGTAGCACTTTGTTCTCTGCCACCGATGCAGCCAGCTTGCCTGTGCCCTTACTGGAAATGCCCAATGAACTGCAGGCTGGTGGCTCAACCATTCAGTGCCTTAGACTTGGGACACATTTTCCGAGGTCTCCTTTTGCCGGTTTTGGTGGGTTGATTTAGCTTTGATTTGGTTTTGGCACTGTGTCATTCTGAGTTGGTCTTTCCTGTTGGGAAAAAGTGGTCTGTGCAGCTGTACCAAGGAAGGTGACCACTTCCCCAGCCCAGCGGTGGGCTCCTTACCTGCCTCTGTGCTTGGCAAGGAAACCGTGTGGTGGGACAGAGGTCTTTTTGAAGGTTGAATTCTTTGGCCAAGATAAGGTAAAAGCCAAGATAGGATGTAAAGTGGAGATGATGGCATCCACAGGCAGATACCTTCTGAGGAGAGATCCCCAAACAGAGGGTATGGGCCATCTGAGTTGAAAGAAGATTTTTCTGGGTTCTGGTAGCAAATACCTGTTGATCACTACATTCCTACATAGGCTTTTGATGCAAACCAGAAATAGTATCATATGTTGAATGGCTGCAATGAGTTCAGACTCTGTTTTCTCTGGCTGTTCCTTATATGTGTATCTAAAATTTTCTCTGGCTTTTCCTTATATGCATATCTTAAAGACAGTTCTGAACAAAGTCCAAGTTAGACAGCAAAGCCATGCATAGCGATATTGTCTTAATATTTGCAGACTTGTCTGATAACTACTGTCTGCTGAATCAAGTTTTGTAACCAATGCCAATAAAAGGGCACCTATTTACTGAATCGTAATTTTAATCTCTAACTTTATCATGGCTTTATAGATGCATATAAAATGCTCAATGTGTGTGTACACACTGGTAATGATGTTTCTTATACACTGGATCTAATTTTTCTTGTTCATGAGTCATATCTGATTTTGTGTTAACAAACAGATACACCACTTTTCCAGTTAATTGAGAGGAAATACATGTAGTCATATATAATTGAAATGTCGTAGACGTGTTGTTTCTCTTCCATACAGCATCAATTTACCTGGAGACACATACGAAAATGTGAGCACAAATCTGAGACTCACAGAGTGTGATGTCTCTTCTCTGTCTGCGTATGGAGACTACATTTTACAGGTCCGAGCGGAGTCAGAAAATGACCATTCAGACTGGATGACCATCAGATTTAAGCCAATGGATGACAGTAAGCATTTTTTTAATCTTCAAAAAAACACACCATGTTGTATCCTATTAATGCACCTTTACAGTTTGACTCCATACGAAAACCTATAGCATGCAGATCATTTTTAGATTTTATTATATTGAACAATAAAACCTTAGTTGTAATATTTTCATTTTTTGAAGGCAGAAGTTGCTGTCAGAATGCGTTGTAGGTTTGTAGGTTCACTGTTATAGCTAGATGGTAGTATTGGTACTTGAAACCTCTTTTGAGGAGGTTTTCAAAAATGTATGTCTTTCCCTTAAAACAAGGTTCATTAATATTTTTCAGTCAGGGAGAGCTTTTCTTCATGGATTCAGATGTCCTGTGTATCTCGATAAGTTCAATTGTTTTCTTTTTCGTTTCTATGCCAGGCAAAAAGCTTTATTTTTTTTATTTAAAAAGTCACAGAGAAAGATTGATTTTTTAGTTAAGAAATCTTCATTACACAATATTTCCATTCTTTCAGTGAAGCTTGATAGTCTTTCGTGAGAGGTGATTTAGACACTGCCTTACATTAGAGCATACAACAGAGATGTTAATCGTGTTGCTGTCACCTGAGCTTGGAAATGAGAGGAAGTAAAGTCTTCTGTTTTGTACATTCTTACTCCACTGTCCTGGGTTCAGCTACAGCAGTCATTTTTTCTCCTTCTTAGTAGCTGGTGCAGTGCTGTGTTTTTGACTTTCAGTCTGGGAACAATGCTGATAACACCGATGTTTTTAGTTGTTGCTCAGTAATGTTTACTCTGACCGAGGACTTTCTCAGTCTCATGCTTTGCCAGAGAGGAGGGGAAGCCAGGAGGAAGCAGAGGCAGGACACCTGACCCAAACTGGCCAAAGGGGTATTCCATACCACAGCACGTCATGCCCAGTATATAAACTGGGGGGAGTTACCCGGAAGGCCCAGATCGCTGCTCGGGTCGGGCTGGGTATCGGTCGGCGGGTGGTGAGCGGTTGTGTCCTTTTCCCTTGTTATTCCTCTTATCATTATTATTGGTAGCAGTAGTGGTTTGTATTATACCTTAGTTACTGGAGAGCTGTTATCTCAACCCATGGGAGTTACATTCCTCCGATTCTCCTCCCCATCCCTCCGGGAGCGGGGGGAGGAAGGAAAAGGGGGGGAGTGAGCGAGCGGCTGCGTGGTTCCAAGTTGCCGGCTGGGCTTAAACCACGACATCCACTCATAAGCAAAAATCAAGTTATTTTAGATTACGTAGTTAATGTTACCCAAGGCTCTTTTTCTCCTCACAGCTGTTAATACAAAACCATTCACGAAGCTTCTGTTACATCTCATCTTTGAGAGAAAACTTTTAAATTTTTTTTCTTTTCCTGTTCTTCCTCCATTAGCTTGAATTTCATCATTCTGTTCCTTGGATTTCAGAATGTAATTTTACAGTTCACAGCCTTGTTTTTCAAGATGCTTTTATTACCTCTACAAAAGTGTAAAGTTGATAAAATTTAATCTGCCTGTAACAGAAGTACTGAGGCACAGCAACATCAACGTTGCAAGTACGAGCTACAGCCAAAAGAAGATGTAATACAAAAAGTATGGATGGATTTTTCAGAGTAGAGAGCAAACTTGTAAATCATTAACAGAGTTGTAGTTTGACATATAGTTGAAAAAGTGTGGCCTTCAGAGCAGGCTTGGCTTTGAAAGGAAGCTTATTCCTGAATGGGAAACTCTAGGTATAAAACTACCTGGAAAAAAACTACCTGGGAGTACTGGCCAACTGGCCAAATCTCTGAGGAGGACATGAGTATTTTTAATATCACCATACCTGATCTGAGCAGGGTATCATGATAAAAATGTCTGATATTCTTTTCTGTGTTACCATTTCTATTAGTGCTTTTTTATTAAATTCCACTCTGTATTATGGGAATAGCCTCAGAATAACCAAGACCCTCCTCACATTATTTTTTGTAAGTTCAGCAACACATTCATGAGCATTGCATGAATGTATGGTTCAGCGAGCAGATTGTTTGGGTTTTTTTATTATTATTTTTAATTATAGAAGCATGTATTTCTAAAGGAATGCAAAATTGTCTGTATATTGAGCTCTTCCTTTACTAGACACGTCATAGTGTGACTGTATCCAAGCAGAACTTTGGTGCGGCAGCCAGGGCAGAGGTTTTTTGCTGGAGTTGTAGGAGACACTAATGGAGTGCTCATTGCTGACACAACATAGTTAACTAAGGTGCTCCTGAAATAATTTTGGTAGTGGCACAAAAACATAATAAGGATAAGCCATTTACAAATGGCAAGAATATGATATTCAGTCTAAGGAGTACAAGAAATGCAGAAATGATTCAAATGTTTCAGTTTTTCAAAATGATCACAATGAAAGAAACATTAAAACACTTCACTAGAGGTCTACTCAGAAAAGACAGATGTTGCAACAGCTTGGCCGAGAAGAAGTGAGTAGTAACCTATAGAAATAGTTCTTCCTCTTCCAAGAGTCACACAGCTGGCAAAAGGGAACTGAGTTAGTTTATTCTATGGGAAATGTAGATGCAACAGCATCTGTTACCTAAGGGCAAAAATAAATCCCTTTCAAGAGCAATTCTATAAGAAAAGGATTTATTTATGCCTGGTCCATGGCAGGAAATTACTTTTTTCTTATTAATTTCTTTAAAGCGTGACTTGTCATGGGTTGTATGAAAATGTCAAATTGTCAACATGAAACTGAATTCTGTTCTTTCTTCTCTTCCACTATTCTAATATGTAGCCATCATTGGGCCACCCGATGTAAAAGTGAAGTCAGAGTCTGGTTCTCTGCATGTGGATTTCATAGGCCCTTTTGCTGAACGTGACAACTGGCCTCTGAAGCAGTATTATGGTTCATGGAATTACAGGATACTGTACTGGAAGAAGGGCAGCACTGCTTCTGGGGTATTGTGACTCCATGATTTTGATTCATGCTTTTCTTGGTAAAGTACCACACTGATGAAGTTCTGAAAGCTAACAGTACTGAAGTAAAAATGTTTGTCTACTAATTAGTGTAAGAAAGTCTAGTCACTACAACTTCTATTCAGAGCAAATGGCGGACAGCTGTGTAGTTAAATGCTAACAGTGATAGAATTTGCTCTTTCCATAATTAGAACTTATTGCTACGTTATGAGAGTTTATTGTCTCAATTCAGCGGTGTGTTTATCTGCGATGCAGTCTTCCTCACCAAATCTCTGTATTTCATACATACGAGCAAGCGTAAACGTAGAAGCTGTAATGTCAGCAGTGTCTGTGATCATGGCTGATAAGCTGACTTAGATTCGAATCTCATGTCATTCAAGTATTTGTGCTCTTCATGGGACTTTGGGCTTTGAATACCACCATGGATGAGGCCTTATATTAACTGTGGTCACCTTTACCTCTTCAATTTCTGTAAATTGTAATTTGCTTCCTTCCTCTCATGGACAGCCTCTTCCACAGACAGATGTGTTACTCAGCTCCCCACAGAATGCATAGAGAAAGATCGTAAATAATATATTAATTATAGGGTCATAGGTTCTATTACAGGGAAAAAGGAAGCCCTTTACTGGAAGATAGCAGTCACGATGTAATTACTGCTTTTTACATCAGTACAATTTTCATATAATAGGACTCCACTACATGTAATTGTGATTTGTATTTGTTATCCTGGAAAAATTCTTAGGCATTCAATTCCAGAAAATGAGGGACTATCATTTCGCAAAAAACAGACTACAAGAAATTAAGGTATTTCTGCTTATGGGATGCAAACTCAGGCAAATATACAGAGAAAGCGAGAGGTTCAGGTAGAATCTGTGCTTATAACACTTCAGAGCAGAAGTCTGGGAAATTTCATAGGGATCAAAGCAGCAGAAGAAATAGACTATGTAACTTCATAGGTTGTTTTTCAAAGTGGATCCTTGCTTATAATGTTAAAACCTAGCTATACAGTCTGCTCATCCCTGAAAAAGAACCTGTTACTGCATAATGTGCATCCTGTAGGGATTCCTATACTCTGCAGGAACCTTATGGACATAACCAGTCATGCCTCTAAACAGTAAGTTGCATCTGCTGGCATTCACCTAATAGCAGCCAGAAAGTCAGTGATGTGAATGGTCTCACAGTAACCACAGCTAAAATCCAAGTAGAGTTATCGGTTATTTGACATAGGGAGAGCATCTCATTCTGCCTTTAAAAGCCTTGTTCACATTGCAGCTACACCTGCTAGGATTTGTCCTACTAAATGACGAGATGTCCTACCAAAAGATGATCGGAGGGCTGGAGCACCTCTCTTATGAAGACAGGTGAAGAGAGATGGGCTTGTTCAGCCTTGAGAAGAGAAGGCTCTGGGGAAACATTATAGCAACTTTCCAGTACCTAAAAAGGGCCTACAAGAAACCTGGAGAAGGACTTTTTACAAAGGCATGTAGCGATAGGACAAGGGGGAATGGTTTTAAACTGAAAAACGTGAGATTCAGATTAGATATTAGGAAGAAATTCTTTACTATGAGGACGGTGCAAGTTGCACAGAGAAGCTGGGGCTGCCCCATCCCTGGCAGTGTTCAAGGCCAAGTTGGATGGGGCTTGGAGCAACCTGGTCTAGTGGAAGGTGTCCCTGCCCATGGCAGGGGGTTTGGAACTAGATGATCTTTAAGGTCCCTTCCAACCTGTTCTGTGATTCTATGATTCTAAATGTAATTACTTAGCCAGACCACTGGACTCATGCTTTTTAATTTTTTTTGTATTCTCTGTTATTAGGTAACTCACGTAGATACTAAACATAACACTGAAATACTATCTCAGTTGGAGCCATGGATGATATATTGTATTCAAGTGCAAGCAGTTATCCCCGAGTGGAACAAAACAGGGGAACTGAGTGAAGTGCTTTGTGAGCAGACAACCCACAACGGTAATTACCTGGTGCATCACAATGGGACACACAATACAGGGAACTGGGAAATGTGTAAAGCCATTCAGAATTAATACTGGTGTAACATATAAAACTTTGTGTTTGGATGTGTTTGTTACTTTAGTATTGTTTGGTGGTTAATACATATACCTTTGGAGTGCAGGAACTGAAAGTGAAAACTACAAGCAATATGGCACTGATGGCATGATGCTTTACTTCATTCCAGAGCCCTCTGTGTTCCTCATACTCTGCAAATCAGAGTTAAATGGAGCATATGCTCTTCACTGATCATGCTGTGTCTGAATGTCTTTTACCGTCAGCTGTATTTTTTTATCCTATGAAAGTCTTTGTCTGTGTATTTGTCACTGAGAGAGGAATTGGACCCTGTGTAGCAGTCTGCTTCATCTGTGGTGACAATGCCAGTGTCTGTCATGAGGCTAGGCCATGATGCTCTTTCTCTGTGAAACAGAGCAGTTCTTAATCAGCAATATGAACAAATATTTTGTTTATATACTTTCCTTCTCATTTTGAAGGTAGTTATATAAGAAAAGCACTTTCCAGCCATGCCACTTAGGCTGCTGTCTGTGGAGTCCAGCAATTAACCACCACGTGGTCTGACCCTGTTGTCTTAGCAGGGAACTTCATGTCCCTGGTTAAAGAAAGGATGATACATATTATGCCTCTGAAAAAGTCAGTATCTCAGCTACACACCCTCATATAACGTGTGAAAAATCAGAGGCAGAGACCCAAGAAGGAGGCTCTCTGGGGGAGCTGCTGAGCTAAGCTGTTTCTTACAAGTTTTTTTTCTTATAAAATGTTTCCTCGTGTATCTCCTACATGTATATTACCTGCATGCACTGCAGCTGAATTGCACACTGGGCTTGGTGATGGTGTTGCTTGTTAGTTCATGGCTAGATCAGTGCTTAGCAAGCACTGGTTGGTTTAAAACATCTGTACAGTGATGTACGGATACATTCACATTGCCTGTTGTGAAATCCCCAAGCGTGACATTTTTTTTAACAGCTAAGCAGTTTTGAAACTTATAGTAACTTTTCCCTTGCTGTCTTGTCTTTGTTGCCATTTTTACGTGATATTGCCTTATGGGTGGTTCTGTTGGCCTTTTTTCCTTTAGTCATTTGCCTAGTCTTGCATGTAGAATCACCCGTATGTGTAACCATGAATGTGTAAATATGCTGGCTTGTAAGGTTATATTGAGGATTTCAACTCAGCCTATTCAGGCTAAAAATTTAAGAGCTATTTTACATCTGAAAACAGACTTATGTTTGCAGTTACATTTTCGTCATAGTTTGGTTTGGTTTTGGGGGGAGGAGGTGGTGTTTGGGGGTTTGGGGTTTTTTTTGTTGGTTGACTTTTGTTTTGTTTTTAACTCCAAAAAGAAAGTGATAAAAAGAATGTATCCAGAAATTAATAATCACAGTTTTAAGTTTGTTTTGTTTTGTTTTTTTCTTGTCTTGCAGGTGTAACTCCTGTGTGGATGGTTGTGACCATTCTCATAGGATCAATGTTGGTCGTTGTGATATCTGTTCCTGTTTGTTTCTTTTTCTTTTTGTATCTGTATCGACTTGCCAAACATGTTTTTTGTCCTTCATATATTTTCCCACAACACTTGAAAGAGGTTTGTTTTCTACCTAACTCAATTAAAATTGGCCTTTTCGGCTGAAGCGGTTGCTTTTCAAAGCTCTCTGTGCCAAATTAAGAGCTTCTTTTATTTTACCTTCTTTCATTTGCACCTGATTGGGAGCCCTCTGTAAAGTGCAGACTGTTCTGAGGGGGTTTTAGACTAGAAGGAGCAATGTTGGTTATCTGTTGTTACGTAGTTGTGTCAAACTCGCTTTTCTGCCAAACATAAAAAGCCATTCAACTACATGTAAATAATGAAGTTGTGAACTTTGGAAAAAGCTGACAAAGGAAGGTACTTTTCCGTGTGAGAAAGGTAGTAGAAGTTAGTTCATTTAATATTTAATTTCTGGCATTATAAGGTCATAAATTTTGAGTGTATGTTATTTTGCCTGTTCAAGTTCTGTGGCACTGCATAGACATAAGTAAGAAGCAGTGATATTAGACTTCTTTTTTAAGTATACTGATGTATAATAAACTCTAAAATACTGTCATCTTGATCTGTTCTGCGCAGAATGGTCCAAAATATTTAAAGCCACACAATTAAGAAACTTGGCATAGGCTTTTATTCCTAAAGTAACTGCGTAATTTGCAATATGAAGCTTTCTATGGCTTAGAAACAAGATGTTTTCTTTCATTTTAAAGTGACAGAGTAACAGTTGTTAACCTTCAGTTCCTCTTTTTAGATTGTAAACAATTTAAATATGTCTCCCCATCTTATTTGAGACTTAAAATTGCACATTTGAAAGTAAGTTCTTTCACAAATCCAATAGTGAGTTTTAACTTCAGTGAAGTATGTAGTGAAGTCTGAAAGTTCGAAATAAAATAAGAGCAGTGAATGTTAGCCTTTACCACAGGGAAATACCACTGACCCTTGTTACCCATATAGCAACATAAAAAAGCTGTACCAGAATCTCCTCCAAGAAACAAGGCTATAAAGAGTGTTACATACACCAAAGTTAGCAACTCTGCTGAATTTCCTGCAGTTTCTCTGGTCCTTCATTTTGACTTACTTAGAGTTCATCAGACGAAGGCTTTGCAGCTGACTTAGCAATCATCTTGCACTTTAAGTTGAGCACATGTTCAGTGCTCAATGTAGAACCTGGAGCTCAGCTGCTGGGAAGGTAGCATTGCTCTGATCAATACAGGATGTGGTCAAATCTCATTTTGCTCAGAGGCTTCTCACAAGAAAGGGAGAATTTTCATTTTGTGCTAGTGGGTTATAATGGTTAATCAAAGTAATCAACACCAGTTATGCTTACCTAAAATTATATTTATCAAAGGCAGTAGTTTCACTACATGAACATTTGAGGTTGCAGGTTGCTGACAGAACATTTCAAATCACAGTTTGCTAGAAAAAGGTCTAATAGTAGCATTAGGTTTTTGGGTTTTTTTTTTTGGGGGGGGTGTTGGGTTGGTTTTTTTTGTTTGGTTTTTTTTTGTAACTACAGTGAGCAAAGCATCTTGTTTCTTATATAAAATACACTAAAGTAACAGACAGTGGTCAGGTCAAAAAGAACAAAACACAGTTGTACTCCTCCAGCCACTACCATTAAAATTAACTGCGATTTCAGCTGCCAGAACGAGTGGTTAACATGTTATTATGATGTTGGGTAGGTGTGCTATTCTTGTTGACATTGAAAATACAATCATGACATCCTGTGAAGTCCATGTTGATTCTTGAGGTTCCATCTTTCCAGTAGAACAGGGAGTGGAAGGAAGTTGTGATTTTCTGTTACTAAAATTAAGTCATCTTTCTCACTGAACTGCATAACCTTGCAATTTCCCTCCCTCTCCTTTACTTAACAAAATGGTTATGGTTTATGTTGACATTTAAAGCATCACCATTTGATGTCTGCACAGACAGCTCTCTGAGATGGAAGGAACAGTTCACATCTCTTGGAGCTGTTTTATAAATCTCTCTGTGAACTCCTTCACCCACAGTCAAGTCACCATTTTTAGGCTTTTGTTTCCAAACAAAACCTAGGTATTTTATTTTTTTAAGAAAGTTTATATTCCAAAGAAATCACTAACACTTAGGCTGTTTTCTTGCAAATAAAGGCACTCTGACTTGCTTCCAAGCTTTGCACAGGATGTTAAAGTGAGCAGGGAGGTTATTACGTTGTTGCCACTCTGGGATTTCTTATGATTGAGAAAGGCAATTGATGTGTGGAAAACAATGTAAAACATATTTCTAAGCAAACAGGATGGTATGGCTGGTGCAGTCTAATTCTCATTTCCTCTTCCCTTCACAGTTCTTGAACAAGCCTTCCAGTGGTTCACAGATTTTTTCTCCAGTCCCACAAGAAGAGCATCTTTTTTATGACAAGCTAACTGTCATTTCAGAAGAATCCAGAAGTCACAGTGATGAGACTGGGGATGAAGCCAGTAAGACACCAGAGCACCTTCAGGACTCTGAACATGAAGATTCTGATTCAAGAATAACATCAGCTTCAGAAAAGGCCTGAATGCACTCCTCCTCATACTTCACTCAGATCAAAGGAAAAGGAAATGGGCTGTTGAATTTATCTTCTTATTGCTACGTTCTTGAGACAGTAAAAATTCATACATGAAGATGTGTACACAGACTTTTGACAGAATCATACTGTTTTTTAAAGTACAAGAAACTTGACTATAAATGAGGAATTAAGCAATACATAATTTTTGCCGCTGTTTGTAGTGGCTCACTGTTAAGTTGTAGCAATACCTAACACTGTGTCATGACATTAATTTAAAGATCAATTATATATAATACTAGTTAATTTAACTTTGAACTATTTATTGCAAAAGCTAATAAAATGGTATCTTGTATAAGGTTTATAAAAGAAAATCCTATTTTGTAAAGCAGGACCTGATCTGACTTCTTTTTTGTAATGAGAAATTGTGTGTGTTTCTTAAGAATATTCCTAGTGGCATGATCTTTCTATTGAGTATTTTTTTACCTGATGCAAAATTGTAAAGTTACTATGATGGTACGAACTTGGTATGAATAAACCAAACACAAATACTCAATGTGTTTTGCAGTGCAAGGTGTTACTCATACCTCATTGCTAAGGATAATGAGAATGTACCAGTGGACTGTAACCCTCCACATTCAGGTATTGCTCACTCCCCTGAGCCTCTGCCCCACGGTTTCTATGGCCAATTAAATTTTGGCTGCCAAATCCAAGACTCCAGTGGAAAACTTTGCAGCTAGAGTGGGAGTTAAAAGGTAGGTTCATTTATTTATCTATCTATATTTATCAGTATAATTAAAAACAGAAGTAAATCCAGGCTGATGTGATGCCCATATTACATAATACAATCTTCCTGGCATGTGAAGGTTATATCCACACTAACACTGGGGCATAAATTGTGACCCTTGCACTGAGTGCTGATTTTGTGACGTGAGTCTTTTTGTGCGTATTATTACATCAAAGGAGAGTGAAAAATAGATTTCTGTCAGCAGAACTAACGAGTGAAGTTGTGTGTAAAGCATAATATCGTCTCAGAATTGCAACATTTTTGGCTATGTTTTTGAGGTTTGTTAATGCATAAATACACACTTCTTGGGAACCATTGCAGGAGAAATTATGAGGAAAACAGGCATTGATTCTTTGTACCACTGTGGAATCAATTAGCACTTTGTAATCTGCCACATCTTTTCTGTACTTCTTGATTTTCATCATATTCTGGTTTAACGTGGAATATGGAAAAAACGAGGAGGGATTTTCATTTTGGTTTTTCTTTAAGGCATTTGTTTCATTGATGCTTTTCCTCACCTCGCACCAAAGCTGCTCTGTGAGTGCTGATCCTAACGATGGCCAATGTCCTGTGTGTCGTATGCCTCTCCACTGTACAAATTCAGTTCCCTGTGTGTCCCCTACCCCTTCTACCACAGTAGCAGCTTCTTCTATGTAATGATTTTGGTGGGGTTTTTTGGGCTTTCAGAAGACAAAAGCCACATAGCATAGCTCGTGTGGCCAATGCATGTGCTAGTTGACTGGCCAGCTGCTGTCAGAAGAGAAGAGGGTTGGGATTTCCCTGCCTTTTCCTCATTCTTTTAGTAGAGCTGTTTTCATCTATTCAGTGGCTGATTTTCATGGAAGAGCAGGAAGTTGCTGTCTGTTAAAGACGGCTGAAATCAATCAGCTGGTTCAAAGGTTATGATGACGGCAGAGAAAAGGCAGTCCTATGTGAGTTGTCACTTCATTGCAGGTTCATTGGTAAGCCAAATTGGGGGAGAGAGAAAAAATAATCTTGGCTGTTCCAAGAGAGAGTCTTTTTAGATTAAAGCAGGAAGAATGCGTGCAACATCATGTCTGAACTTTTGAAAGGTTGGCTTCCTCCATTTAAAAAGAGGAAGCGTTTCCCCTCGTGTTTGCCGATACCAATTGTTGTACAATCACATGAGATGAGAGGGAAAGACTCTGCCCTCAGAATATTGCTTCTTCTTTCAACACATCAGGCACGTGGGGAAAGGAAGGATTTGTCCTGACCAGTTTCTTTGTTTAAATTTTCTTTGATATGGAACAGGATGTCTTTAAAGAAACAGC
The DNA here is from genome assembly GCF_000696875.1 of Nestor notabilis. Classification (NCBI taxonomy): domain Eukaryota; kingdom Metazoa; phylum Chordata; class Aves; order Psittaciformes; family Psittacidae; genus Nestor; species Nestor notabilis. Next base: position 5,206 of record NW_009925918.1, on the reverse strand, counting down.
TGCTTTAAGTTCACGTGAGCCCACCTTCAACTTTTATAAGGTCTGTTTCATTGTCATAAAGCCTTTATATAGTGAATTCGAAAATGAAAAATAGGTAAGGTTCCAGCTGCACCACAGCTAGCATAAAATAGGAATGAATTCCCCAACCCTGCATCTCAATAGGTTGCTGAAGTTTCCAGAAAGACATGTACAATCCTGGCAAAGGTTCAACCCTCAATCTTACCGTGCTCCAGTTGTCTGAGGACATTAAGCTGACAGAGCTGCTAGACTACACTGTTGCTGGTGGTGTTTTAACGCAGGTAAGTTGGTAAATAACGTTAGGAAACTGTATGCCACGCAAAACAGAAATGAGGGCTCCAATGCAGAGTAGATGCCTCTCTGAAGGGGCAGAGAGACATTCTGTGATTATCTGATGCCAGAAGTCTTACTTCATGCAGGGCTAACCTTGCCATCAGGGCATCCTGCAACACTGATATCTGCTTGCTTGTCTGCTCATCCTTTGGTCATACAAACATCCAGCATGTGCATGTGTGCAGCACCGCAAAGCATCATTAGTATTGCTGGTTATAAAGGAATTCAGAAGTAATGTTAAATAATGATCTGACTTTTGGAAGCCTGTGATGAGTGTTTCATTGCTGACTTCTCACCGCAGGTCAAATCACTTGGCTGCATTATCCTTCTAATTCCCCCAGCTCCTAAATGAAGATTCTTACGCAGATGCCACAGCGATGGGAGAGACAGATGCTTCCTAAGTAAGCAGACAGACATCATGTGAGTAATGACAGAGCAAGCAGCAGAGGGGCAAGGCCTGTAGCTAGCATGTACAGCACCTGAAAAATCTCAGCAAGGTCCTCGTAAAGAGGACAGGGGAAGCTGTACATACACTGACTGTTAGAAGACAAGTTTAGCTTGCTGAACCAGGCAAGGTATTTCTTGGATAACTCCTATGCTCTTTGCTAAATTCCACTCTTCCGACCTCAGAAGAGGGTTTATGACTAAAATAACAGTGACAAGCTGTACTTAAGAGCTCCTACACATGTTGCTCATTGAGACCTGACTTGCAGTAAATATGTAGCATGTTCACCTTGGTCGTGATCCAAAGCAGCTGAAGGGTCCTGCCACAAACAAGGTTCTTCCTTGACACAGAGCAATCAGTCAGATTGAACTGCAAATTAGAATGAGAAGGGATATTGAAATATTTTGGAAAACTTGACCTGCTATTATGTAGCTTTCCCAAATGTGAAATACCCCTATCCCAAAGAGAATAGTCTTAAAAGCAACTTTTGTAACACACGAAAGAAGAAGGCTGGAGAGGACAGCAGAAGGCACACATCTATTTTTATGAAGTGGGGTTTCATGTAAGCACAGCGGTCCAACACCACTTTGTCCAAGAAATGTAGAAATAGAGCCCAAACATCCAAACACAGCGCTGGGAAAGAAGTGGGAGAGAAGCAGGGTTTAGTTTGGTTTGGTTTTTAATATTTACTTCACTTATTATGTTCTGAGCTTCCAAAACTACGTAGAAAAACTATCACTCAGCTGCAGAGTATCAATATATTAATAAAAGTTTGCTCTAATTCCTTTCAGTGAACATCAGCCAACTTTGTGCATGAGACAAAAGCAGTAGGTCATATTTTTAATTTCATAAGATTTTTTGTAATAACTTACAAGATACTGTCACAGACACATTAAGGAATAATGAATAATCTGTGCTATGTCCGTGACAGACATGAAAGCGGTTACAAGAGCACAACAAGACAGAGGTGAGGAAAAGTTTTCTAATGATGAAAACAGAAAAAAATATGGAAAATATTGTCTGAGAAGTGGCATATTAAACTAAAAAAAAAAAAAAAAAAAAAAGATAAAAACCCCACCCAACAAAACCAACAGCTAACCCCAAATGACCATTAGGAAGGAGGGAGATAGAACTGGTCCTTCCTTGAGCGTGTACAATGAACCACTGGTCTCCCTAAGGTGCTTCCTTCCTGAACCTATGTTTCCATGCTTTTCAAACAAGATGAAACGCTGTATTTCCTTCTTTTATCCCGTTCCAGAGCTGCCATGAGAAGAAACAAGCAAATGATTTCTCCTTTGTCTGTCGACCAATGGAAATAAATTCAGTGAGGCCTGTGTGGCCTAGTTTCCTCCACCACATGTATGTTTTAGGATTGATGACCACAGGAGCACACATTGTCTTGCCTTCTGTTTGGTTGCCTGTGTACTGGAGATAGAGCTTCTCTTCTAACAGATTTTATCAACATCAGTTTCTGCTTCTTTCTTCTACAATATCAGTAAGGAAGCTGCATTCAGACTCACCAGAATATAAACTGTAAATATTGTGGTATATTTAGTAGGTTACAAAATATTCCTGCCAGTAATAGCAAGCTACGTGTAGTTCATTAACTGGAGTGCAAAATAGTTACAGTGAAGTGCGGTTTACATAAAATAACTTGCCATAAAAAATGTTTCCCTATAAACTGCCTGCACACAAGATAACAAATTATCACAGAATAAATCTGGCTCAAGGTTGGAAATGCAACACCATACCCCCCTTAGCATCATGTTATATCCATGCATTTATCTTCTACAGGCTCAACCACAATGCATCACTTATTTCAGTAATAGCTCACACTTGATGTGCAGAATGGTTAGGCTTGGGTTTGGGTTTGGGTTGGGTTTTTTCCTGGCAAGGCTTTCATAGCCGAGCAGACTTTACCATGATCAGATCTGCCTTAAAGGTGTTTTTAACTCCTAATTTTAGTATGACAGTACCCTATACCTTGCAAGAATACATTTTGCATAATTCCTGCAGCCAGCTCCTGCCTTCAACGGGCGTAGTTTTCCTCCCAATAAGACGGAAAAAAAAGCACTAAGTATGTATCTAAGCTTTTAGCACGTCACAACAGTGGAGCTGGCAGTCACATACACTCAGCCACCAGAATCTTCAGTTGTCCAGAGCCTTCCTCTCATCACATAGCAACTGCTGCCCCACAGCCTTGGGCTCCCTTAGTCTCAAGAGTGTGTGGGAAGCTGAGAGAGGCCCTATGAACCACTCTGATAGCAGCAGCCTGCTCCTACTCACTGTTCATCCAGGTGTTGCTCACATCTCTGCAGCAACAGGCTGCAGGTGCAGAAGGTGTCTGCCCAAGTGTTCCTGTAAGTGCATCTTGCATCAGAAAACATGACATTTCCAGGAAAGAGTGAGCCTTGTGTGCATGTCTTGCACACATGCTCTGCACACATACAGCAAATCCAGCGCCCCTGCAAAAAGGAGGAGTGACCCTTGTGGGACACATCTGCTGCTTGTTCAGAGAAATGTCCATCTTATGAGGGGAAAGAGCTGTTTAACGTTGGCTCTGTTGGACCCCATAACGGGGTACTCCTCCTGATCTGGAGAAGCATAGCATCAATGATGCACAAAGTGAAGGCCTGTTTGGTGTCAGCCATTAACACTGTGGACATAAAAACGTATCACTCGAGTTGCTTCTCAAGGAGACTGCCAACCTGGAGAGCCCTCGTTGCTAGGAGCACGGCCACTCAAGATTAGAAAATTACCAAAGGCTTGTCCACAGCTGACTGCCATCAGAAAGGCTTGTCTCCTGAAAATGGCATTCCTGATTCTTACAAGCTAATAAAAGGTTGTCATTTCACTCCATTTATCAAAGAGTGCCGACAGTACAACCACTATGCTGAATGTTGCTTTGAAATCCTCTTGTTGAGATTGCAAAGGCACTTCAGCAATGCTCATATGCTGACTTTTTCTTTTTTTACAGATTCAGAAAAAGGATAAACAACAGCCTTTGTCTTAAAGAGCAATGAGTTTACACAAAATCACACAGGAAGTTGTGGTGAAGCTGACAATACTTCACAGATTATGTCCTACTTTGTTACCTTCATCACAACATGCTTTCTCCTCACTGACTGTCTACTGACTATGTCATAGGATAATCATGACAGACATGATGGCCCACACCAAGTGGTACTCAATAGCCTATTATTCACTGTTGTTCTGTTACACAATGAATACACTTCCACACTATATATTGCATTTCATATTTATTGATCCAAACAAATTGATAATGGAAACCAGAAACTAAAATTACATTAATTGTTTAAACACTCCAGAAACTATTTTTTGTTTAAAGAAACTGTGCTAGGTACAGGCACTGGTAGCACACTAGATAACATTAAACATTGTGTGTTTCAAAGGACAACCACAACCTCTTGTCCACAGCCTTCACTGTAATGGTATCAGCCTCTTCTCAATCATCAGGTTTTTTGATAGGACATGTTTGCAGGTTTTACATCCCTGAGTTGGCTAATGCTGCGTATATGTTCATTCCTTTAGAGGAATCAATAGCATCTGCATTTCGTAAGCACAGTTAAATACTAACTGTACTGGTTTTTAACAAGCAAAACTGACACTGGGTTTAGCTGCTGATGACTTAATTCTGTTTATTTTTGCATCTTGCCCTCTAGCAACTCTCAAGCACTTCTTAACCTCCAGGCCAAAAGAATTAGTGTCGCTTCATTGGTATCCCAGGAGAGCCTGGGCTTAGCAGACGTGCTCAGAGCATGTGTAGCACCTCACAGAAGAAGAGGCATCAACAGCAGCTAAGAACACTTTTACCCAGAAGTATGGCTGGAAGGATTATCATCTCCTTAAGCAACAAAAAAATGTAATGTTTATTAACACCTAGGACGTAGAGGGCACAGACCTTTGCCTACCAGAGTTTCAAATCCTCATGTCTGAACGCATTGCTGTGACCACTTAGGAGCTTCTTGCTTTGAGAGGGTAGGAAATGAAAGGTGAACCCTGACTTCTACGCTCCCAACCACTGCAGCTGGGTAACCTCATGAAAAACACAAAACAGAAAAGATGAGCTTTTTAGTCATAAAACCAGAACTTCTGCCTGCAAAAAGTAAGCTGGGTCCAAGCCCTGCTTCAGGGACTGCAGCATGCATGCTGCATTCAATACTTGCTGTAGTGTTCATTCAAGCAGGCTGCACCACAACACAGATTTCCCCCAGACAAGTGCCCTATGGAATGAGAGGAATTACATTCCCTCTCCATGACTGAATGCGTCTTGTAGTTTCCCAGTTTTAAATTTTATTTTTGATTAAGCTGAATGGTGCATTTTTTGTGATCGGTGTGAATGGACTCTATTGACATTTATAGCATCATAGAATAGCTAGGGTTGGAAAG
>NW_009925917.1:3665-58900 GCF_000696875.1 Nestor notabilis | reverse complement strand
GAGCCACACAGCTTGGTGTGAGGTTGATCAGACTCTATAGTGCAGGCATCTCCATCTCTACCCAGGTTGTTTTGCTTCCCACTGCAGACAATGGAGCTTGGGCAAGCATGAACATTGGGTTGGAAGGATGGAGATATCTAGCTATGGAAGCTGGACCTCAGACCCTGGCGATAAAGACTGTACTCCAAGCGGGGGAGTCAGCCCCAGGGGGGTTAATGGATGGCACTATGTGTTGCTCTTTTTGGAGCAGGGGATTTGAGTGGGTAAGGGCTACCATGCCTTTTGAAGCTTCCCAGCTATTTCCTCAGCCTTTTAAATGGAGGACATTACCTATACCCATGTTTTGTGAACCCTGTGGTTTCTGGTGTGGTACCACATTTCCACCGAGACTGTGTGGTCCATTAATATTGCAGAGGATGGACTGCAGCAATAGTATGGTGATAAGATGCTGTATCTTATGCCCCAGTGCACCTTAGTAAATGGTCAGTTTTAAGGTTTCTCTGCCATGCTATATCTATGTTCTCCTGATCCTGGAAGGGAGCCTCAAAGCTGGCTTTGAAACAGAAGAACAGAGCTACCAGCATACTTGCTCCAGTACTGAAGCAATGAATTGCCTTCCATAAAAGTCCTGTTTTCAGAGGTGAGCTCCACACCCCTGGCACTGGCCCACATTAATCTGCTTAATCGTGGCATTTTCAGTTGGCTTTATGAGGTCCTGGTAAGGTGCTCACTGGAAGATATGGAGACCAGAGAGAGAAAAAAAAGGGGATTTAGATTTGCTGGAGAGGTGTTTTGTTTGCAATTTGAAAGCTCAGATTTCGGGGCTCAGTCCCCTCTTTGAGCCATTTTAATGAAAGATTCTTAACTGCTTTTGTTCTTTCTTTTCTTGGCAATGTGGTTTATACCATAAGCTTCTGGGCCACGAAACATGCACAGGCACTTGGAGGAACTACTATCCATGAATCTTGGAGCTCCTCCAGGCTTCCAGCATTCCCTTTCCCTGCCACAATTTCCCTTTGTAGATGATGGAGATAATATTTTTCTGATCATTTTTCACCATTTTCATCATTTGTCATTAAAGTGGATTTTGGCATCACTCCTGCCATGGAATTGATATTTTTTCACCTACAAGAGAATAATCTTTATGTTTGCGCACCAGAAAGATTTCTTGTCACCAGGAACTGTCTTGTCCAGCGAAATCAATCAATATTGTGCCTTTGATTTCAAGTCATCAGCCAGCACTCCCTCAAGTTCACCTTAACCAGCATAACACACAGATGGGTCTGGAAATGACCTGGTTTTTAGGTCACCGATGCTCATTCGATGCTGGCTCCGAAAACCACGTATCGCTTTCTGGGACAAAAGAAGATCTGCTCTGACTTCTTCCCTGCTGTGCTATGAGGCCCTGCTCAGTATCCTGAGCTGCCCTTTGAAGCAAGGAAATAAGAGCAATTACTTCAGCCATATGCTGGTGACTTGCTCACCCTTCTGGATCCCAGAGGTATTTTGCAAACCCTTCCCCTCAAGGGTCCTGACTGCCCATCACTGTCTTGCTCTGCAGTTACTTCTGCCATGTCAGAGCACTGAATGGTGCCACGGGATCAGAAAGGTAGTGTTTTAACCATGCTTTTGCTGGGGAAAATACGGTAGAGGATTTGTTTTAAAACTAGTTCTTCTGGTAACCATTTTGCTTAATTCTAGAGGCAGGTTTGAAAGAGGAAATGGAATATTGACTGACAACCCAGCTTCTCACAATTTCTTTCTCTGCTTTCTGAAATAACTCATTAATTTCTACTTTTTTCTCTGCAAGAATCAAATCAGCCTCATCTTCTACGTGATCACATCCTCAAAACCTTCACAGAAGTCACTTTCCATAGTCCTTGAACAATGTGAGTAGTGTTTGATGTAGGCTTTCAAATATTTTTCAACCTACTTGACCCAAAACTGGACATGGAATTGCATTACAGAGGTTAAGCCTCCTCCTTAGTCCTGCTTGCTTCTTCATGTGGCTAAGGATTTCTTTAGCTATGGTAGGTTGCTTTGATTGCAAAATCCTTTGCAGAGACTCTTCTTGCACAAACGCAGCTCTCCTGCTATAGGGCAAGGACACCTCACACTAAACTATGTCACCCAAGGCTCTGTCCAGCCTGGCCTTGAACACTACCAGGGATGGAGCATTCACCACTTCTTTGGGCACCCTCTGCCAGCGCCTCAGCACCCTCACAGGGAAAAGCTTCTTCCGTAGATCTGATCTGAACTTTCCCTGTTTAAGTTTAAACACTTCACCCCTTGTCCTGTCACTACAGTCCTGATGAACAGGGGTAAGTTGTGATGCCACCATAGTGTGTGTGACCCAGACATGGGTGCAGGGCTGTGTCCAGTTTTGGGGGATCTCATGTTGAGCATGTCAAGTTTGGGAGGGAGTTGCTCTCTGGGAAGGTGATGCTCTTCTCCAGAGAAGCTCATCAGGGTGGGTTTTGTTGGCTGAGATTTGTCTTCATGCTAATGCCACCTCCACTGGCACACAACTCAATGAGTGATGCAGAGTTGCCACAAAATGTCTGACATCCAGAAACTGGCACAAATAAAATCACTGCTTCACTGGTTTATACTAAGGGACAATTAATAAGGCAAACATTGTAGAAAGAGTTCCCAATCATTACGCATGAGGTATTGAGTGTGACACGGTTTAATCACCCTGTTCCTGACAGGTACCATATGCTGATATTGTCACAGAGAAAAGATAATTGTGACTCTAGCAGCAAATTGTGTTCAGAAGTTCTTATAACATTCAGGAGTTTTACAAATGTGTTTTTAGGCAGCTGCTGCAGACACAAGGAGCTTGAGGCCAAACATGTGCTAAGTCAGATACAAACACAGCGCTGATGGTAGGAAATAGGAAGGAAATGACCACGAGAAGGAGGTAAGCAATGCTGGGCAATGCTGATTTGATTTATTATTAAAAATGCTAATTTAAAATGATCTAGAAGCCTTCATCCCCCACCTTTTCTTTTCTTGCCAAAGGGCAGGGGGTAGGAAGGATGTAAAAAGCACTTTTGAAACTTACATTTAATACTTAAATTGCTTTAGACCACATAAGCAACAGTGAATCCATGAATGGGGATCCCACCTCATTCAGGAGAGAAGAGACAGAAGCTATCTGAGATACTGCCACAGCTAAGGAAGGTCTTTGTTCTACAAAACTGTAATAAAAATGGATATCACCATGTCCTGTAAATCTAGTCCAAAGATGCAAGTCCATCTTCAAATAAATCTATTATTTCCTGCTTTAATCATATCAAGTGATCAAGATAGGGTATAAAATATGAACTGTCTAAGGGTGTGGGAGTCCTTTGAGTAAGGAGGTGGCTGCCTTATTAGTTCTCTGATAAGTGAGAGAGATACCACATTGTTTTGTGGTGTCTAAAGGGTACCAAGATGAGCTCCACGTGAGCTCTGTAATGGGATTTCCTATCTAATGTCAGAGGAAGAAATGTCTTTTGATAACTTGCACCAGTTAAGCAGACTCCATTTATTCATTGAAGCAATGAGGTTCATGTCTAACTGCCAGTGCTGCCAGTTTGGTTGAAGTTTCTAGGTTTACAGGTGTCACTGTCTTTACCAGATGTTTGGACATTCAGGATGAGGCATGATCTACACTAGAGCATGTCCCACCAAACACCAGTGTCCTTGGCATCCTTCAACCCTTTGTAGGCTAACAGCTTGCCTTCACAATGACTTCTTGGGATACCTTAGGATAAACTCTCTGTGCTTTCGCTCCAGAAGCACAGATCCTCTATCTCATGTGTGTTAGCATGTAGCTAGTTTATGAGTCGTGGTTAAGGGGTCCCATATCCACCCCGTGAAGGGCAGTGGTGCTTCTCTCCATCGCTCAGTTATGCACCTACAACGTTATTCAGAGCATGCAGCACTCTTCAATATGCAGTGTTAGAGTCCTGCTTAATCATTTCAAGAAGATTCATTTTTGGAGGCTTATACAAACTCTATTTAAATTAGAAATCACATCCACTTTTCATGCCTGAGGATTCATAATAAGAACAACGAGAGCTCCCAGGCACAAATAACGGTGTGAGTGAATTTCTCATCATGAAATTACCACTGAGGTTATTATTGACTAGGTTTTTGTTTTTCCTCATCATTAATGTTGTTCTGCTTCTCTGGATGGCTTATTGGCAAGGAGCACAGTTAGCGTCCTGTGCAGCAAACACATGCAAGAGGTGATATAAATGCAAAATGAGTTAAGTGAGATGCTGTTATTTAATGTGGACTTGCAAGATTGAAATGTCAGGTAGGAATTTTGCTCAGAGAAAAGAAACCGTAACTGACCCAAAAGGATGGATTTGTTTACCAGCTATGTTATATCTCATCAGATCATCTACCGCGACACTGGGTATGATTCCTCTTTGAAACATTTTATGTTGTGTTTTTGCTAGTGCAAATGAAAGGATGGATTTGTTTACCAGCTATGTTATACCTCATCAGATCATCTACCGTGACACTGGGTATGATTCCTCTTTGGAAGCATTTTATGTTGTGTTTTTGCTAGTGCAAATAACAGCACAAAGGTAGGATTCATTTGCCAAACACAGATGCCCAGTGCTGTCCGAGATACCTGTTGGTATCCAAAAGTCTCTGAGGGCCAGACAGAAAGAGCACAGGACTTAGGAGTGACTGCCCTCTTTCTGGATCCATAGCTCAAAGGTATCTGCATTAGAGTGAATCATTCTGCAGGCTCAGCTGCCACTGTTCATGGAAAGATAAGATTTTATGGGCTTCTAGTGCCATTTGATATAGCCCATAGTACCTGATTTTATGGAAAGACTTGATCTTATGGGCTTCTAGTGCCATTTGATATAGCCCATAGTACCTGATTTTATGGAAAGACTTGATCTTATGGGCTTCTAGTGCCATTTGATATAGCCCATAGTACCTGATTTTATGGAAAGACTTGATCTTATGGGCTTCTAGTGCCATTTGATATAGCCCATAGTACCTGATTTTATGGAAAGACTTGATCTTATGGGCTTCTAGTGCCATTTGATATAGCCCGTGGTACACAAACTGTTTGCATGGGATTGGTAGAGAGAACAAAGGCCATACAGGAGAACTGTGCTGTAGCTGATTGCCCAGGATGTCTAGAATGGCACTAGAAACTTCTGTCTAAGCACCTGAGTGCTGCCCATAGTCTCCAGTGATTTTAATGGGAGCTCAGACACTAGCACACATGTACACACCTCTGTGTGGATATCCTAAATCTGGGTGCTGTCTGTGGTGTCAGATGATTACAAAGGCTCTAGGTTTTTGTTTGTTCCAGGCTGGTCTTGATAGAGCCTGATCTAAACCCATACATAGTCATCAAGGGCCTGCTCATGTGGCTGTTTCAGCATGCATGTGAGACAACCCCAACCACCTCTATATAGTTTACATGAATGCTGAAATATAAATGAGGAGTATGTGAGGTCCAAGTGTCTGTTCATGCAACATGGCCAGATGAAGCACAGGCAAAATGCAGTCTGTAGGAAGGTATCTGAGCTTGTCTTTCTGTAATCATGATGTTATATACTTTGAGTCCATGCTACAGTCTGTCTAACCACCTCCAGTGTAGACTTGGCCAGGTCATGTTCATGATCAAGACCTGCTCTTCATCTTGCAGTTTGCATAGACTCCTCTGGATCTTTGTATCAGAGCTGTAAACAGGCTTAAACATCTCCCAGTTCCATCACTGGGTAAATCTGCAGCAGAACTGGAGTTTGTAAGCAAATGGGTAAAAATTCCAGGCTTTAGCTACCCACCACTTTCAGTATGAGGTGATAACTGTAAGTTAAACACATCACCATTAAAGAAGGCCTCATCAGGCATTCGTGCCACCAGTGCTAGGCACATATGCTGTCTATCCATACATGGGACAGATTGGTGTTGTACAGTTTGGCCACCGTTCACTGTATCTAATAAGAAAGAGAAAAGCACATTTATTTCAGCTAACTACGAGATGTACATTGGAGGAATCCTCCTCTTTCACCCCACTCACAGACACTTGAGCATTTTCTCCCAACTACTTGCAAATAGCAGCTTATTTAGTTAAGAACCAGAGCTGAAAATAACCTTCTCCTCTCCTGAAGGTCTCTCTTGGTTCCTTCTCTGTGGTACCAGAGATAAGTGAAGACCTTTCTCCTTAGCCGCTGGGTCATCAGCATTGACTTTGTTTTATAGAAGCAGATCTGAAGGACACAGAGAAATCAAGTACCTTTCTCAGAGCCATAGAAAGAATGAGAGGTGGCACAGAGACCTGAACCTGCTCCTCAAAGGGCTGGCATTGCATGTCGAATCAGCACAGGGACTTTTGCTTCATTTATAACTTGCAAAGCGATGGTAAGAAGCTTCTCTGCATGGACAATAGGGAATTCCTGGAGGTGGCAGTGGCAGTAACAGAGATTTCCCCTGTTTCTTTGTAATTTAAAGGAAAATCCATGTAAGTGGTACAGGCTATATAGCGATGTTGTGGTGAGCTGTTCCATTGCTGTCTTAGTGCTGTCCTACCCACTTAGTGCATATATCAGGAGCAGAATTTCACTGGTTATGAAGCATGCAATAACCAGAAATGCATCCCTGCCCATGGCAGGTGGGTTGGAACTGGATGATCCTAAGGTTCCTTCCAACTCAAACCATTCTATGACAGCAGTGTGCTTGTCTAGCCCTATCTATACCTGAAGACATCCACATAGTTATTTCTCTGATGTACTGGTGCTTTGTATGCGACTGAGCTACTTGTTGTGCCCTGTGGGTGAAAGAAGTTCAAACCCTGGCACAGAGCACTTTGCCCTTTTGTGTTCATGGTGGGTGTCTAAGTCCACTGAGTGTTCCTCACCTCCTCCTGGAAGAGTGCCAGCTGGAAGGAGACTCCAAACCTTGGTTGCATGCTGTCAATCAAGGATAGAAACCTTCCTGCTCCTATCCGCAGGAATACTCTGTATGGTGTGAGCTGAAAAATGAGGGTATTTCACATGTATCTGGAGAGCTGGAATTGCTCCAGGGATAGGCCAGGGATGCAACATGAGTCATTTCTGGACTGTCTGTGGAAGTCCAGCAGCCACGGGCTGTTCTAACAGTGCCTGTGCACAGCTATTGCCTGCAAGGGCATACACCATCAAATCTCTTTCCATGAGCAGCTCGCTGGGTTCATGCCACGTGTTTGAAAGTCACTTTCCCAGAGTAGGTTAAGAGATGTGAAAATACCCTTTTGCTTGCAGAGCAGGAGGAAAAGTGTAACAGCTTCTCCTTCCCTCCTCTTTGAGGGCAAGAACAGATGTGGACATAGTGTATAATTCCATGGGAATGCAGCTGTAATTTTGCATCAACTTGTTATACCAGCTACTAGAGAGGAGAAAAGATCCTTCTAGCTAGTTTCAGCAGAAACCTGGCCTCTCTCTGTTTTCATTTGTTTTCCTGGTAGCAAGATCTCTTACCACTTCAGTGTGTGCAATTAAAGATGAAAAGAGCATCTAGCATTTTTTGGCTGGGTGGATGGATGCAGAAAAGCTGTGGCAAGGCAGGATGTTCTTGGAGTTTTTCTTGGACATCAGCCCAGGATTTGTTGGAACAGGAGCCAGTTTTACTGAAAAGTTCATGAACTGTTGAGGACTAGGTCCAGATTTTCTCTGTCAGAGCTCCACAGAGCTCTGCTGGGACAGACGGGAGCATAGCAGCACAGCTGTAATCATTCCAGAAGGAATTTTGGCCCTGCAGAACTCAGCCTTGCTGTATTTGGCCATCGTTTCTGCAGGTGAGCTGGGGCATCAGTACACTGGGGAAAGGGGCTGCAGGGCTGGGTTGTAACAGGGAACTGGGTGCTTTACAGTGGACTCTGTTGAGTGAGAATAATACACTCAACATCGAGAACTTGCAACGTCTGGGATTTTCATCACATTATCTTCTGTTTTCTCAACCATTTATTGCCATTCTTTCATCCCTTTCCCAATTCCCCTCTTGGTTATGCCCAGTGCTCCTCCATGGTGATGAGGACTTGTGTCCTTTACAGAAGACCAATTGCTTTCATGCTGTATTGGACTCTCCATTGTGGAGGATGCAAAGTCAGCTGGGACCTTGTTTGCAAACGCTGTAAGGCAGGGACAGCTGAACCTCTCATCTACGTTGCTCCCAGAGCAAGGGGTTTAGGTTAAAACTTGCCTGTGGCAAACTGGGGGTTGTTTTGGAGGAGATTGACTGGTTTATTGCAAAATAGCCTGGGATTGAACTGATGTTTTTGCATCTGAGGGAGATCAGGGACTAGGGCTCTGGAGGTAACTGGAGGTTAAGTTATATGATGGTAAGGACATATTCAGTGAGACCCAAGTCCAAAGGTCTCCACATGGCACTCTTGACAGTCATAAGGCTGCTCCAGGGCTGGCTTGAAAAGTCAAACCAAATCTCCTGTTTTGTCTCTGGCTGAAAGCACTTTCATCGAGGATCCTCTCCCTTGTTGTGCCTTCCACACATTTCCAGTTCTAGTTCCAATTCTCAGTGTACTGCTACATTGCCTGTCACCCTTCAGGTTTAACCTGAAAGCCAGCAGGCATTGCACAGAGGCACAGAAGCGTCTGGATGGGTTGCACTTGGCTGGGGAAGAAGCTAGAATCATTCCAGGGATCCTACCACAAGCTGATGTCCCATCACTAATATAGAATCATAGAATCGTTAGGGATGAAAAGGACCTTAAGATCACCTTGTTCCAGCTCTCTGCCATGGGCAGGATCACCTCACACTAGAGCAGGTTGCTCCAAGCCCCGTCCAACCTGTCCTTGAAACTGCCAGGGATTGGGGCAGCCACAGCTTCTCCGGGCAACCCATGCCAGCACCTCACCATCCTCATGGGGAAGAACTTCTGTCTTATACGTAACCTAAATCTCCCATATTTCAGTTTGAACCCATCACCCCTTGTCCTATTGCTCCAGTCCCTGATGAAGGTCCCTCTCCAACTTCCTTGTAACCCCGTTCAGACCTCAGGTGCTCTGAGGTCTCCACGCAGCTTCTCTTCTCCAGGCTGAGCAGCCCCAACTTTCTCAGCCTGTATACATATCCTCGTGGATATGCCCCGGTGGACAGGGACAGAGGAAATACCAGACAGGTCAACTAATTGTCTTTGACAGTAGCCCGTAACGCATACCTTGGGATGCTACAGGTAGTCCTGCCATCATGGGATAGTCTACCAGCAAGGAGGTGTTCCTTCTGACCTCTATTAGTTGAATATTACCACATGCCCTGAAGCATGAACGTTTCTCAGCCTTGACAAAGCTCTAGAGACACCACTTTAAATCATAAATAACAGAAGTCTGGATTTTCTTGTTTCTCATGTAGAATGGGTTTCCAAAAAGGCCTGAGGCACTCTGGTGCATTGGTACATCAATAGCATGTTCACTTATAGGTGGAATAGTAATGGATATAGTTGTACAAGCTTTGCGAGGTTTGGACGTCATAGCCAGAAGTCTTGTACCCATCAGACTCGTGTTACCACTTTTCTGGATATATTTATTCTTGGAATTCTAAGGTATTTTTTCCCCATGCTCTGTTAATTACTAAATGGAGGAAATTAAGTTACACCATTCTGGGGAATAACCACCTCACTGCTTGATTTCCAACATATGTAATATATTTTATATTTAGGCACATGCTGAAGTTCTTTGCCAAATTATAGCTTTTCTGAGTAGAGAAAGTACAGTTTTCTGCACTTTTGTTATAATATGCCTCTTTGCTGGTAATAATGCTTTGACAAATGTGCCTTTCTGCTTTCACCGATTTGATTGATTTTACACTCAAGTTCTAACTGTGTTGGAAGAAATTACTCATTCTGGTCATAATTTTGATAAACTTATCAAGGAATTTTCTTCCAATAGAGTTACATTTTTAGGCAACTCCAAATGATCTATTGTCCCGAGTTGCCTGGATCTCCACCTTGCTGGAGTGCAGTGGAATTTAAATAGTAATTTATACCCTGTGTATATGTAGTTGCTGTAGAGGTGCCAGTAAATATTACTCCTGCTATTCCAGCCTTCCTTTCCTTCTTGGGTACAGAGAGATTTTTCTTAAGTACATTACACCTTGCCCATGTTAACTCTGTGTTAATCATGTAAGACATTATATTCCGAACACATGACTCAACGCCTTGCTAGGCTTGTGTCTAAATGAAAGAGCCATTTATCAAAACCCACCCCATGCCTTTGGGAGAGATGATAGCTTTTTCATTTAAATTAGGATTATCCTATTGTTTGACAGATCCCATTAAGACCATCTACTGAACCCAGTCAAAGACCTTCATAACAATACTAAATGGTAATAATAAGGTAAGGTTCTGTTTTCCTCACTCAGCCAAGGGGATGTAATTATGTGAACATCAAAACTTACTAAGAGTGCTGTCTAATAATGTGGCCTATTTTTCTTTTACAGGCTCAGTTGATTCCATTCTCCCATGGCTCAACAGTTCAGTGTACATGCTGGTAACTGAATTTAAAACAAAACTGGGTTTTATCAGTAGTTTTCCCCTGCCTGATGCCAGCAGTCTTTCCCTCGTTGCAGCCTGGTGACAGGCTCTATAATGTCCTCTCTATAACATTGACTGCTCCAGCTCACCTGAAGCACATCCCTGAGCGAGCACCGAGCATGTGGGTAACTTGTCTCATCACCCACTGTCCTGGTTTCAGCTGTAGCAGGTATTTTTACCCATTATCTCTGTTTTGCATATATCCTTCTTCCTGCTATATATTCCTCCACTTGTTTTTTTGAACAGACCTTTCAGCCAACTCTTACCATGTGTTCATTTTCATCCTGGATTGGCTGATGTCATTCTTTCTTGCTCAATCGACTTGTCTATCTGCATTAGATGACTTCTCAAGGTCATCTTCTTTTAGCTTGTTTTCCTCCATGACTTTACCTTCACATTGATGACCACGTTCACGTTTGTGCAGCATCTAGAATACTGCCCTGGCTTTAGTCTCTCCTCTCTTCTTGTGTGGAACAAGCACCACCTGATGGCTGTGTTAGCTAGGAATTATATTCAACTTTCCTTATTTGATCTTTTTAATGCAAGTTGTATATATACTTTTAGTGTTACCAGTTATTAGTTTAGTTGGCTCTGTATCAGAGTGAGGAGATATTGTCATTGACTGTTTAGTCAAGTTAGCCTTTCCAAAAGTTTAAACTAAGTAAACCAAATGAAATACGGTATAATGCTGAAGGAGAATGCTATTTAATAAAACACTTTAATTCTGTCTTTTGCTGTCAGTGGTATCTTGCTTGGCATTTTTACCACAGCTCCATAGAGAACAGTTATGAATCATGCAAGGAAATTGTGAATGTAAATTACATATTGCAATGTATAAATTTTTTCCCCATCTGTTTTCAGGTGGGGAAAACAGTTTAGTGTCTAAAACAAGCCATGGGTTCAATAACGTGTACAACAGCAGCGTCAATCAAGAGCACAGAGAGAAGAGGGCTCAGTTGACTGCATTACCATGTGGTGTCCTAGCACCTGACTCCAAGGGGTTAGGCAGAGGAAACCCTTTGTCTTCCCTTCAGGGACAAAGTGAGCGAATCCACTAAAACCTGCTCAAATCTCCTCTTACCTCTGATAGTTCTTAGTGGGAGGAATGGCTCCATTCCTCCATTCCTGATGCTTGCACAGTGGTTCATGCCCTTGGTTCTGGTTTTCCATTTCAGCCCTCAGGTTGTTTTTGTCCTGTGTCTCAGTAAGGTCATTATCACTACCATGAAATCCCTCCAGCTAGGTTTGAAATGGAGACTAAACCCCACTTTGGCAGGCAATAACACTTCTGAGGTAGGTACGTTGGCAACTAGGTGCTTCGCAGGCACAGGGAGTAGGTGGAGGAGATGGCAGCACTGCCCTTTGCTACTTGGAGTCACTAACATTGCAGTTCCTTAGGGAGAGGAGCATGTTGGGGAGTCAGTTGGGAGCTCCAAAGTGTGATCTCAGAGGCTGCGCCACAGTGGCACCAAAACTGACAGTTTGTCTCTATCCTCCTCCCCACCACCACATCCTGAGCTCCTGTGAATTAAGAGAAAGATGGGCAAAACCAAGAGAGAAACATCTTCACTCCTCTAAGAGCAAACATGGGTATGGGAAAACGCCCCCATCGACACTTCAGCTGCGGTCAAGCTGTAGAAGGATTTCATTACTGCTGCTTCTGCAGAGCATTTGCTTCACAGTTTTGTTTTCTTTTTCCCGGAGCAGGTACTTGGGAAGTTTAATCCTGTTCTCCACTAATACCCTGTAGCTGCTTGCTGCTTCTGCTGCTTTGCTTCCTGTTGTATACTTGAGGAAGTCTATCATTTGTCTTTGCCCATGTCAGGGGGGTTGGAAGTAGATGATCTTAAGGTCCTTTCCAAACTGAACCATTCTATGATTTCCAGGGGGGGTTCTGCAGTCCCTGATTTGGTTTGAAAGGTTTCTTAGCTGAGCAGGAGAGGGCAGCAAAACATAAGATACTGGTAGAGTAAAGGAGATTCCCCCTCACAGAGCTTGCAGTTCATGTAACAGTTTTAGGAGAGGTACACTGGTGTGGAGTGGGATTTGGGGTTGTGCAGTGATGCTAATGGGGGTGTTACTGCAGACAGGGCAAAGTCTCTGGGGTGGGAAGTTTGGTACCACTCGCACTCCGAGAGTCCTAGTCATAGTCCTGAGAGAGGTGATTGCATGAAACTGAAAAGGGAATCTCCTTGCTCCTTGGAGGATGGACAGAGATATAGAAACCTTGATGCCCTGCAAAGACTGGTGTATAAGAGCAAACAGCCTCGAAGAACAGCAATATTTTCATGCAGAAACGTGAATACAGGGCCTTGGAGAAGGAGGAGCCTCTATTTCTTGCCTCATGATGTGTAGCCAAATGCTTCCAACCCACTGATAAAGGGGAGATAAACGCGAAAGTTTCAACAAAAGAAAGCCAAGATCTTGGCAACAGTGGGAGCAAACACGGTCCATATAACAATTGGTGTGGAACAAATAAGGTGTGTTGAGGAATGCAGTTACTGTGGCAACCTGGTAATAATAGATAACAGCAGTACAGAGGTGGAAATAAAAGTGAGAACAAGGAAAGCATCTAGAAATACCAATACGTTAGTCAAAATCTGGAGTAATAAAAACCTTGTCAGAGCACTAAAACTGAAACTATACTGGTTGTGTGGCCAGAGACAACTGCTTCTGAACAAAACAGCAGTTTTCATGCTTGGTGTGTATAAAGAGTTAAGTGGGGAGAAGTGGTTGTAAATCTGAAACCACAGTAGAGAACAAAGGGATACCAGAGCATCCTGAAATCACATCCCAGAGCATTAGAAAGCACCATTTGAGCTACACAGAATACGAGGGGGTTTATTACACTGGGACAGGGGGATTCTTGGGTGACATGGTCTAGTGTGAGGAGTCCCTGCTTGTGGTAGCAGGTCAGAACTGGATGATCTTAAGATCCTTTCCAAACCAAATCATTCTGTGATTCCCAGGTCTGCATTCACAGCACAGGACGCAGTACAAACTTGGCTTTGAGCTTAGTGTTAGTCATTAGACTTCCAGGTGGAGACAGGCTGCCTCTCCTGACTTCCAGGAATTGGACACCAAAGGCAAACCTTCAGTGAAGGTCCTGTCCCAATACACTGACTGTACAGATCTTCTCTAACTCTAATTACTGGGATGTGTTTGGACCAAAAGTTAGTACAAGATAATACTCTGAGGGTAAGACTGGTAAAAACACACTGGCACCATCCACTAACCCCAGAGGAAGCTGTTCAGAACCAAGCTGCTCAACCCTCTGGAGGTATTCTTAGATTGCCTTCACACTCTCATGAGGTGCAAATTAATCCGATTGCTGCCATGGTTTTACATCACATTGAACTAGGAGTCAAAAGCTGCCTTCTGTGGACACTGTAGAGAAGTAGTACCTGAGCAAGGAGGCCAGATTTCAGTCCAAGGAGAAGGCTGTGCTAGCAGGAAAAAGGGCAGCCATGGCCAGTCAGTGAGCAAATTAATTGTCCTGGCAGATGAATGTGATTAGACACTGTTAGTGCAGCACATTAGTTTTGATGGTAAAGAAACATTCCCTTCTGTAGGAAAAGCTGCTGTTTTGAGAATTGCTTTTGGGGCAAAATTAAACTTGAGTGAAATAGAAAAAAAAAACCATTGGTGATTGTACAAACATTATGTTGTGAAGTAATCAATACTATTCAGAGAAAATACAAAATATACTCATTTTCTTTCATCTCAGCATATTGGCTGAAGGAGCTGTTACCAGAATAGGCAAATATGTGAACACAGGATTGAAAGATTATAATATAAAATTAGGGTGAAATAAAACAGAGTAAGAAAGTCAAAACAAAACTTCTCTGCTTTACTGAAACAAAATATTTCAACACGAGACTGAAATAAGAAAGTCAAAACAATCCCTGTTGTTCCAATTTTCCCATCAGATATTTCACCAAAACTCAATTTGTTTTAACACAGAGTCTCTATTTCCCCAAATGCTGTTTACAGGTGGAAAATCATTGTATGACATCTTTACTATAAAGATGGCACATCTGAAGAGAGGCATCTTTGTGGCCAGCAGAGTTGGGAATCTTTGGGAAGGGAGTTGCAGCACCTTTCCCATGATGTGTGTTCTGCCTCTTGGGACCTTTGTGGACATCTTTTCCATCATTTAGCAGCAAAGATGGTGAGACACCAAAGGTGTTCTCTGATTTATTAGGTTTGATAGAGTCTTACCTTGCCTGACTTTATAGCCACATTCCAGCATCTGAAGGGGGCTACAAGGATGCTGGAGAGGGACCTTCATTAGGGACTGGAGTGATAGGACAAGGGGTGATTGGTTCAAACTGAAACAGGGGAAGTTCAGGTTAGATATAAGGAAGAAGTTCTTTACTGTGAGGGTGCTGAGGCACTGGAATGGGTTGCCTACAGAAGCTGTGGCTGCCCCATTCCTGGCAATACTCAAGGCCTGTTTGGATGGGGCTTGGAGCAACCTGGTCTCGTGGAAGGTGTCTGGGCCCATGGCAGGGGGTTGGAACTGGATGAGCTTTAAGGTCCTTTCCATCCCAAACCATTCTATGAAGTTTCTAATATATAAAGTCTTTTTTTTTTGTGAAGCAGGGAGTTTCTGCTGTGGTTGATATTGTTTTCCTGCTATACTAATTTGGAATTCACCTCACATACTCTTCTGCAGCTTTTGCAAGCAGGGAGGGAAGGACTGTGATTTCAGCAACAGTAATATGTAAGTGCTATCATTATTAATAACAATTTATATTTCAGTACTGCTTGGAGGCCTCAAATAAGATTAGTGGCTCATTATGTTAAGCTATATGTAAATACACAGGCACAGACTGTTTTGTAAAATATCCCTTATTTAGATGAACAAGACGAAATGAGGGAGAGCAAGAGGAATGTTTATGACTTTGAATTTATAGAAGGGAAAAAACTAGATTCAGATTAGGTTTGATTCTGAACAAAACTGGCCAAAAGAGATAACTAAATTTTGACTTTTTCAGGCCAAGCCTATCAGTTGTCTTGCGAGCTTGGTGTTTTGAAGAGGGTTTCAAGAATATTACCTTAGGATAAAGTTACCCCTCCCCACAACTGAAAATAAACAGAAAACAAGCTATTCGTTGAGACACGTTATTCACATGAGCTTCCTATTCAAATGGTTAGATGTTGCAGGAGACAGTTTTGGGGGCACTATTCCCTCTGGATATGTCTAAGGTGGAATCACGTAAGTCTGCTTACTATAATGGAATAACAAAAGAAAATTGTTAATACGGCAGACAAAGAAGGACGAGTGTTCAGTGTCTTTTTTTTCCCCTTGTTTTTAACCCTGGCACAAAATTATCCAGAACAACTTCTGTGCATTCTCCTCCAACCATAGCCAACGAGAGTCCCAAACAGCCTGAACTGTTGGAAGCTTCTGTGAGGAATAGTCCCATCAGTCTAATTCTTACAAGTCCAGACTGCAGCACAGAGTCTGCATGTTCTGTGTGTGCAGCACAAAATACTGCAAAAAACCATCCAGAAACCAAAATCAAACTGAAATTCACATTCCCACTTGTTTGACTCACGCTGTGACCCTGCATGCGTTGAGACATTCAATTCACACATTGATTTTCTGAAGCAAGATTTGTGTCCATGGATGCTTGGGAACCTCTATATCAAATCCTTTATTGCATTCCTGTCTCTTATCCCCTTTCTGTCTTTGCACATGGTACTTGAAATAAATAAAGCTCTTTGAGGCAGGGGAATTTCACACACCAGTATGTCTCTTTAGTATGCAACTTCTACAGCTTCTACAAGGAGTTGTACTATTTTGGTTCCTTTGCTCTAGGAAATGTGAGTTCTTTGTTCCTACTAAAATCAGCTAAGCTCAAGCTGCTGTCGCCCCAGAGGACATTGATAGTTTTCCCTGATGGGAACTATGTCACACAAAGAACATCTTCTGTTCTTTGTGTGACATTAGGACTTGATCTGGAAAGGAGAAGTGAGCCTCCTGAAAAGCAAAAGTAGGATAAATCTTTGTTAAAAGCCAGTTCACTCTGTGAAAAGGATGAATCAGCCCCTGTTGCTCCAAAAAGCCTTTGGATGAAAAGGTGAAATGTTTAGGGATGGAGAACAGGAGAAACTCAGTGACTGTATTTAGTGGCATTCATCTCTCTGCAGCTTTCACTCCACTTTGGGAGAAATAGTGTTCCAGCATCTTTGCAAGGAGGAAGAGGTAGGCACCAGCTACTTTATAGCTGTTTTCTACATTCATAGTTGGAACATATTTTATCTTGACCAAAATACCAACATCACCACTGGCTGAGTCCCCTCTACCACCCTGCTTCCCCTACAGCAAAAAGTGCAAACTGAAATGGCCAATTAACAGTGTTTTTCTGCTCTGTCACATAAATCTCAGGTTTAATGCTCAAGAGAGATGCAGGAGAGAGATGGAGATGAGCGTGCAGAGACTGGCTGCTGGAAATGGGGTTTGCACGTGTCGAGGCAGCCTTGCATAGGTCCACCCTTCCTTTGGCAGACTCCTTTCTGCTGTTGAAGGCTGCAGACCTGCCTCCAGCTCAGAAAAGGCCCTTTAGGTGCAATTACTTGACTTACTGAGCCCTAGTAGGTGCCTTGACAGCCAGACCCTGTCCTTTCTAGTGTTTGCAAACGTGGTGGAACTGATAGTTATATTCCCTCTGTAGTCTTCCGTAAGGGCAGTTGTTTTGTCAGTGTTTTAGAGTCATTTCTATGCCATTTATGGCATTAAAGACTACTCAAAGCTTCTTAGCAAGAGTCAGAACAGATCAGGGATTGGAGCTAAGCTGTTCCTGCTATTGGAGAAGAGGAGCAAGAAGAGCATTGCACAACGGGATGGAGATTTGTGACGGAAAGCTCTGGAGAGCTGGGCCTGCTGCCCCATAACAATTGAGATCTATTCTGGGGAACTGCCAAGGCTCTGAGCCCTCTCTTCATCATGGCAGATACCTGTTTTCCACAGCAAAAAAAGGAAGCAGATCTGTGGCAATGTCAGAGTCCCTGCATAAGGACATACACCTTCATTTGGCTGTGCTGAAGGAGAAGAAAAGCAGGGATTGGAAGGCAGAGGAGGACAAAGCTGCCAACCCCTATTACTTTTCTTTCCTTTTATAAGCTCTCAAACCCCATGTTTTTAGTGTGTACCCAGAAATTAAACCCAATCATTCACATCTTCCAAAAACACAGTTTAAAAGATTCGCAACTTTTCGGCTGTCAGGGGGTGACGAATGTGTATAGGAAAAGGAATCAAACTATGGGAAGTTACACTGGTCATCCTGGACCCACGATAAAGGCAAATGTTTTTGAACCAAGAGGTAGAATCATAGAATAGTTAGGGTTGGAAAGGACCTTAAGACCATCTAGTTCCAACCCCCTGCCATGGGCAGGGACACCCCGCACTAAACCATGTCAACCAAGGCTCTGTCCAACCTGGCCTTGAACACTGCCAGGGATGGAGCATTCACAACTTCCTTGGGCACCCTGTGCCAGCGCCTCAGCATCCTCACAGTAAAGAACTTCTTCCTTATATCTAATCTAAACTTCCCCTGTTTAAGTTTGAACCCATCACCCCTTGTCCTACCACTAGAGTCCCTAATGAAGAGTCCCTTCCCAACATCCTTATAGGCCCCCTTCAGACACTGGAAGCTGCTCTGAGGTCTCCACACAGCCTTCTCTTCTCCAGGCTGAACAGCTCCAACTTTCTCAGCCTGTCCTCATACGGGAGCTGCTCCAGCCCCTGATCATCCTCGTGGCCCTCCTCTGGACTTGCTCCAACAGCTCCATGTCCTTTTTGTGTTGAGGACACCAGAACTGGACACAATACTCCAAGTGAGGTCTCACGAGAGCAGAGTAGAGGGGCAGGATCACCTCCTTTGACCTGCTGGTCACACTTGTTTTGCTGCAGCACAGGATATGGTTGGTTTCTGGGCTCAAGCACACACTGAAGCCGGCTCATGTCAAGCTTCTCATCAACCAACACCCCCAAGTCCTTCTCCGCAGGGTAGGGAGCGGGCAAGTCAGTTTGCTTCCTTTTATTATTGTAAAAGCAAGAAAAACTCTTGCTAAAAAGCCCAGTAAAATCCAGCTTCCAGTTCTGATGCTTTTTCTCTGATAAATGAATGCTGATATTTTGTTTTCTGCTGGGCTTCGGGGATCGGTGCAGAAAGAAAAGTTAATTTAACTAACTGGGACAAAATAACAAGTTTATTCCTTAACAAACAAAGCAAGATATTCAAGCTTATGGCTAGTAGCAGTGGTTCAAGAGGGCTTGAGTCCTGGTATAGTCTCTGGAGAGAGAATTTTTCTGAAGAAACGAAAAATAGCAACAGGCAAGAATTTCCTCTCTACAGAGAAACAACACTCCATCAGTTTTAGCAGATAAAATGTTTTCTTAACTCCTATGGCATTTCACAATTGATGAACATTTCCAAAATAGAGATTGTTAAAATATTATCTCTTTCCCACAAGTCTTTTTGGCTTATTTTCTGGCTTTGTTACAGTTGTGACCCAGGCACTTTACATTTATAATCTCCACCATCTATGCTGAGATGACTAATTAATGTGGCTGCCATGTCTAATTGCAGTAATGGGTATCTCGCACCCTCGCATTGTGTTTTGATGTATTTTGCTATCATTTTGAACCAGGGATCCAAAAAAAGACAAGTATTGTTGTGTCAGTCAATGGTTTTATTCAGCTGAAAAACTGGAATAAATGATCTCAGAGTATCTTAGCTCTGTCTGTTAATTAAAACCATTGTAATGATGCAGGATGCTTTTCTACCAGGTTTCTTCTTCAGAGTTACTTGTGACTATTAAAGACCAAGTGATGGCTCTACAAGGAGAGAGATGGTCAGAAAAAAGATGACTAGAAACTTGCTCTTTTTTCCCCTTCATTTGTCTTCAAGGAAATGGAGACAAAACCAGGATTTTCTCCCAATATTTCTCTAAAGTAATAGCTCCAAAATTATTGTACAGAGAAAAGTTGCAAGGAGTATTTTGCTGTTAAAATCCACTGATGCTTGGAGAATTAGGTTTCCTCCAAGAACCTGTTTTCAGCTATGTCAGACACAGAGCTTTTCCCAAATCCATGGCAACTACAGTCACCAAAAGCAGGACTCTTCACCAGCAACAGACTGTGTGCAAAAACCCTCTAGCACAAAGACTACAGCTTAGATTCCCAGCAAGAAACATTGTGTCTCACCCACTTTCTTTCATATATTATACTTCAGATTAGTTCAAATTCTTTTGGAAATGTTGAACATGTGGGGGAAAAAAAGTCATAGAAATGCCACAAAGGAAAAAGAATCTTCCATATCAAAATAGTAGATCCTTTTTTTCTCAACTAGAAGAGAGGGAAGTTTGGCAGGGACCCCAGATATCAGTCTGAGTGTTGAGTTGGTAATGAGAAAAACCATGTAGACCAATAGTGTGCATCTACCTGGAGATCACCTGGGAGTCCAAGGGAAATGTGCTTATTAATTAATATAAAAAGAGAAAAAGGGGGAAAAAAATAAAGCATTCAGACAACTGAATGTTATGGAAGCATTTAATCTGACAGGCCTGGAGATGGTGCATGTTTTTCAGTAGTATAGGATTCCATCACACCATTCTGCAAATTCACCTCCATGCTTTCCAGAGGGGATGCTGCGTCTCTATAGACTGTGGGCTGTTTTCTCTCAGTGCTGAAGGAAAGACAGCCAGGTCAAGAGGTAAAAGCACATCTGGCTTTGTGGGAAAAGCAGACATCTGGGGGAAACAAACTTTTGTGCTGTAAAGCCGTTATGCAGTTTATGGAGTAGCAAGCTCACGTCTGCTGCCATTATTCATGGAGGAAGTCCTTAATGCATAAGCCCTGTTTCTTTACATACTTTTTAACTTATCTTACTGTCTTACTGACCACCAGTAGTACTTACTAGTGCTTTCAATGCCTGGTCCTCACCCTCTGGCTATAGCACTTTGTTACTGGAGACACTCTGCTGTGTGACTGCCTGCTTCTTTAGTCTCCTCTTTTCCATCTTTCCCATGCTGAACACAGGCCCTACAAGTCTGGGCTAGCCATCAGACTTGATGATCCCTTCCAGCTTGAGATATTCTACAACTCTATGATCTAAGGTGCCTTCCCTTTTCTGCTGTGCAGTGTGCTTTCTTAATGTCTTCAAAGACCATCTGTTGAGCTTGCAATTTTCCATCAGTGAAGCTACCAAGGAGAAAGACTGAAGTTTCATTCCCTTTCCTTTCTATCCTCTGTTCCTTCCTGAGTGTCTCTTAGGCTTGTCTTTTCAATCAGACTCTTAGGCTTGTCTTCAAGCAGGTGGGGTAAGAAATCCATGGGAGCATCTCACAACTATCTAAAAATGGTAATGCTGGAGAAGAATAATGATGGGAGCTTCTAACATGGGAGAACAGGCTGAGAGAGCTGGGGCTGTTCAGCCTGCAGAAGAGAAGCGGGACCTTACCCATGTGTATCAATACTTGATGTGGGGAGGTAAAGAAGACAAAGCCAGGTACTTCTCAGTGATTAAGACAAGACAGCAACAGGGAGAAACTGAAATATAGGAAAATAGGGTTTGTTTGGTTTGGTTTTGTTTGTTGGTTGTTTGCTTTATTGTGGGGGTGGTCAAACAGTGGAACAGGTTGCCAAGAGAGGTTGTGTGTCTCCTTCCTTGGAGATCCTCAAAACTCAGCTCAGCAGACTGCTCTATCTGGCCCTATTCGGATCAGAGGGTTGGAGCAGGTGATTTCCTTGATAAGCTCAATAATTCTGTGATCTTCCCATAAAGACATCTAAGCTATTTTAAAACAGAGACTCTTTACACCTGAAGATTAAAGCAGGTAAATGGAAAGAGGCACAATGTTAAAACTAAGGTTTCATCTAATAGTCTTTAATTTCTAAAAGCTTTATTTTCTCTCTTTTTCTTCCTTAGTCAGCCATTTAATAGGTTAGGACTATAGTAATATAACAATACTCTTGATATTCCATTGTGTACAGTGAATACAAGATACTTCATCTTCAGAGGTAAATGACCTAAGGGCTTTTCCCTCTGTAAATCCATGGCAGCTTCACCCTTTCAACCCCTGCAGTGCTCTTCTCCTGGCGTTACAGCTAAATCAGTACCACTGTGTGTAAGCACAGGCGCTGCCTGCCAGGCCAGACTATTTTGGAAGAGACCTGAAAAGATTTTGGAGCCTTTTCTCAAATGCCATCAAGGATTTCTGGTGAAATCCCAGTAAGACTCTGTCCAAAACCAAACATGCAGATAAATAAAATATCCCATAACTGGGTGGCATCCTTCTTTCCTTATCTTCAAGCCTGTATGTGCATATTCTTACATAGTGTCTATGCATATTCCTATATAAGTGTCCAAAAAGCTAACACTTCTCTTTATTTGGAGATGATTGTATTTCAGTGAGTGATTTCATTTAAGAATAGGTAAAATTTAAGACCTGGAGGCAGGTTTACTGCTTCTATAGGTGTTATTAATCATCCTTTCATTCATCACCACAGTATTGTGGCAAAACCAGACTTGTTCACAGTCTGCTCCTCTTCCTTTGCCTTCTTTTGATAACCTGAATTAATTTGTCTGTGACAGTATTTTTCCCAGATAAATTTGGAGAGTACGACTCTTTCCGTCACTGTTGGTAAATGTACTGCCATTGCTGGACATGAATTGCATCATACAACTACTTTCAGGGAATTCTAGAGTCAATAACCATCCATCATCCTGGCAAAGTCTCAGCCCTTACATCTCTGTTAACTACAGCTGTTGCAGCTCTGCAGTAGAAAAATGGGCTTGCTGAGGAGGTCTGATACATTTTTCTAAGGACTTTAAAGATGATGATGAGAGTCTAAAAGCAGAACCAGTGTCTGTGATACCAGGATTGAGCAGAAAACACTGGTAGGAGTTGGTCTCATTAGTTTTTTTCAGTGGGAAGGTGGGATGCTATCCATCCAAATGGGCCAGAGGTTCTGGCCCAGAATTAGTATTGAGAGCAGCTCCTGGAAGCTGCTTCACTGGTTGGTGAATATGTCACTAAGGATGCAATCCCACAGTCCCCCCTGCACTTGGGGAAAAGGAACTACAGTGGGGTGGTCACTGAGAATCCTGTTCCCACTCGGAAGAGATGAGGATCCACAGTGGTTTCAGGCTGCTCAAGCAAGAAACCAGTGATCTGACTTGGATTATTTTCTGCCTATTCATCAGGATGCTCTAGTTGTCATGGAAAGTAATGAACTGGTGAAACGAGGGACTGATTACATCTTTGCACAGAGCAGAGAACAATAAGGAGCAAATCACCTTTCCTGTGTCCTATCCTTCTATTGAGATCCCTTGTTTCCCATAGGACTGGTATGATAGAGGCACTCATCCAGCAAGCATATTAGTTTATTGGATCTTCTGTTATTAAACACATGGGACATGTCAACAGGCAGGGAAGTTCCCAAAATCAGCACAGTCATCAAAGCAGATAATGGGAGTGTATATCAGAGAAGAACCATTTTCTGTATGACCTTTCCTTATGCTTGTCTTTAAGTACCCTGTGTTTGCAATACCCTGGGGTAAGACACCAGGAGCTCTGATCTTGGCCTGTACAGATGTTCTTGAGGTAGGCAAATGGCCAAGAAATACTGTGAAGACAATATGTGGGGTTTGTGTTGTGTTTGTCAGGCATCTCAACCCCTCCTGCTTCCAAGAGGGACTTTATCTCCTTCAGCATTGCCCCTTCTCTGATAGGAATCCCCCCCAACCACAAATCGATTTGAAAGTTCACAGTCTCTGGAGCAGTGGCAATGAACAGTCAGTAAATTGAAATCTTGCTCATATGATATTCATCTAGTATCTAGTCTTTGAAGAGTCTGACATACAGCATGGTGTGTTCAACGCTGTATTAAATGTTAACCATGCCTAACACAAACGTCAGCCAATGGCAGAAACCTTTTCTTAAGAAATTATTCCCCACTTTAAATTCCAACAGAAATGGAAAGATGAGGAGCTGAGAGAGACATTTCCTTTTATGAAAATGCTGTTACTGGCAGCTCTTAAAGGTGGGATCAAGGGATTTAATAAATGTAATTTACCTTTTATTACTGCTCAGAACCGGAGCTACTTTAGAGTGAAATGGGTATGAGCTGTGGGAAAGTGCTACTATAAATCTCTCCCCCTCAAATGAATCTACCCAGAGAGGTATTTTAGAGCAGCATTTTGAAATGGGAAGGGTAAATCTAGGCTGTGGTTTGCAGGGACCATGCGTGTCTGTGCCCCTTTGCTTTTGTAATCAATCACATGCGATTCTTATGTCTTAGAAACAGTTGTCTGAGAACCATTCTCTCTGATATCTTCCTAAAGAAATTTGATTAATTAACACATTTATTGAGTGTTGCTCCTATGGTGCAATTGGGCTTTGTTGTGCAGAGGGAAGATAGGCTCTGTTCCAAGTTATCTTTTCAAAGCAGCATCTGTAAATTTTCACTGAGTTAGCTAAGGGCTGCATTCTCATGCAGGAAAGATTAGCTTTCTACTTGTTCCTGCTCTACTAAAAGGTAATTTTTGCTATTTGTAAAGCATCAGATCATCCAGAAAATCACAGAGTTACTAAACTGAACACTTGAAGAAGAGATGTCTCAAAGGAAATTTAGGTTAGTCAAAACTGGTGACAGCATTTTTCCTGCAGTGGGGCAGGATGCAGCTTGAAACAGCTCAGTGTCTGACAGGCAGCAATGAATCTCTGGGAACCAAGAAATACAACACAGCCAAGGAAATATAGAATTTGTAAAGAGAAGTGGTGGGGGAGATGCTGAGGAAAACACACCTGCTGCTGGAATTGCTGATTTGTGTCATTTGCAGCATCCTGAGCAAGGTTCTGGTGTGTTTTGTTGGTTTGATTTTGTTTTTCCATTCAGCAAACTGCTCATGAGCCTGCTCTACTTAGAATCATAGAACCATGGAATGGTTTAGGTTGGAAGGGACCTTAAAGCTCATCCAGTTCCAAGCCCCTGCCATGAGCAGGGACACCTTCCTCTAGAGCAGGTTGCTCAAAGCCCAGCACCCTGTGAGCAGCATTGCTGAATGGATGGCTCCCTGTCAGTATCTCGCATGACATCTGGAGTCCCCCACTCCAGTATTGATGATTGAGCAATGTGGCAGCTACAAAACCAGGTTTCTATCCTCCTCTTTCTGAAACCTCAGAAAGAAACACTGAGATTTCATTGTGACTTACAACTGGCACACTTTGGGGGAAACTTGCGTCTCACATGGCATTGCATTGGGCCTTCCTACATCTTTGCTTAACATAGGCCAGTAGTTGTCCACTACAGTCATTGGGTCTGGCAGCTGGTACAGCCATGTAATAGAAAGCCAATGCAGAAATGGGGTAAGACTATTCAGTCTACAGAGTAATGGACTGGAGGGATTAATGTGACACTGTCAGGGTTTGTCCCTTTCAGTGCTGCAGCTTGACTATATCCTGCTGATTTCTACATCTTACCTTAAACTCCTGCCTGTAAAAATCTTGTTATAAGCCTCTAGATTGGCACAGATGTCATATAATGTATTTTATTTTAAGCAAAAGCTTGTGAGGATTCTCTTATTTGTAAAGCTGTGTGATGTGTTAGTGCTCTGAATGTTAGATCCACCAGAAGAATAAACAGATACAAAAGCTCAGGGTATGGATAAAGATGCCTTAGGTGGATGCTTTGCATGTTTTTTTAATCTCATTCAGACTGCTGCTTAATGATTTATCACCATTCTTCTTAGCAACTTTGATCAAGGGGCTCAAGCACTGGATATTTTTCCTTCATCCCATCATAATAAGCTCCAATAGTTAATTGTCCTCTGTTAAAATAAGCCTCTCATTTCTATTTCAAACTTTGCAGACTTTCAGTTTCAAACCAACATCTTTATCTTTGTGTCATTAGGAAAATTCCTCCGGCAGAAAGCTTCTGACAGGGCAAAACGTTGGAGATCATCATGAAGTCTCTTTTTCCAGAAGAAAACTGAAGCTAAGTCTTCTACTGGTCTTGACTCAAGTACCCACTACAGCAGTAGGGATTGCAAAGGGTTATAGCATCACAGCTGCAAACTGGAAGTTAGCTGGGCTATGATGGAAAGTGAATGGGTCAATGCAAGTTTAACTGAGATGAGAATGTGGTCTTTGGGCTTTGTGTCACCAACACAGACAAGGAGTTTGGGGAGATAGTTTCCCCCTTTTTTCATTTAGAAAATGAACAGGTTTCCTAAAATTTTACTTGTTTAGGCATATAATCTAACAGCTGGCTCCAGATTTATCTCGCTTTGTTATGGCATAAAAATAGGGCATGCATGCAAAGATGTTTAACAGCGTGCCTTAGGAAATGGGAATCCTTCACTGTTTAAAATGAGCTGGAGAGAGAACTTTGTACTGAACAAAGCAACTAATAAGCAATGAAATCTCTCTTGCCCTAAACGCTGCTGCAATTCTGCAGTTGAGCAATTGGAGAGCTCATAGGTTGTCAGCAAGAATATTCAGCAGTTTTACTGTCTTTGCGCCTCGTCCCTAATATATTCATTGCTGCCTTTCAGATAACGACGTGTTCTGATTACCCTTGGAGGCAGCGTACCTTGTACGAGGAGGGGATGACTGGCACCACCTCAGTGCTAAGCTGCCTGGCTGTGTGGCAATCAGCTTGTGAAAGCTAAATCCAACGAACGGCTTCCTTCAGGTGGCTCAGAATCAAGCGGGAATGTAATTGAACAAGAGTAATAATGTACTTATTGATCCCTTCAAGGTCTCCAATTTCCTTGAAGGTGAAGGAAGTAATGAGCCTCGAGGAGCAATAATGCACCTACAGTATTGAAATAGTGGAGCTCCCAGCTTTCAAATGTTTGATTCCTGGTAGTTCTGGGAATCTGCTCCTCCATTTGCCATGGAGTAACAGCAAGAGGGAAAAGCTACTCTGCATATAATCAAAGACTAGCACTTAAGGACATGTGTGTTTATGGTCTAAGCACTTGATGAAGGGTGGGAGATGGACACAACGAATTATGAGCAGGAAGATCATGGGGTCAAACAGTCACAGTTACTTGAAAAATCAATGGCTACAGCATCCAGGCTGCAAAAGCCATGTACAAAGTGCAGCAGCTGATGTGAAGTGATTGCACCATGATATAAAAACGGATTCCAGGCACTTCATTTGTTTCCTGGCTGCTTCAAGTTATATAGTTTGTTAATTTAGCCATCGCTGTACATTGTGACATTTGTCTCTTATTTAGCACTTCTGGTCAAACAGTGCTTGGATATTTGATGTACAGTGAAGAAAGGCAGCCATCCTCCTTTCCATACAGATATGGTTACAGAAAAATGCACTTTTGCTTCTCAATTGCATGCTTACGACTACTCAAATGGTTGCTCCTAGGTTCAATTTCATATCACAAATGATGATGATAAATGGAGGATTTCCTAAAGACCAGAGAATGAACAAGGTGAAGTAGAAATGTCACTGGCTTACTGACCCTTGGCTTTTAAAAAGCCTTTGTAAAACAGTGTCATCTAACACATCATCGTTGTCTGTATGCCTAATCCCTGACACTGGAAAGTCTACTGTGTTAGGGATCATCTTTTTCTCTTGGGTTTCTTCAGTGTCTAGCCCTTTGTCTGTACTTGGAGCAAGAAGCTGCTCATAAGAAAGGTAATTTGCTATAGTCTGCTTCTGTCCAATGTGATACCTCTAAGACTGCATGAATTTCTTCTGCTTCAGCCTCAAACAGAGACATATTCTCCACTCTTCCTCTGGGATGAGACCTGGATAACAGCGGACAGGCTGTAGTGCTATTCTGGCAGTTTCTTCCTTGATCGTGTGATTGACCAAGTCTTAAATACGGGCAGGGATGTCACACAGCTATTGAAAAGTGGTTGCTCAGCTACTGATGTGAGGTTGCTGGGGCAGTGATAACCCGTCATCTACATTCAGTACCCCCATCACCCAGCAAGGCTTTGTGTGATGTGTTGTCATCTGTGTTAGCGATATAAATCGTGAGTTTTATCCACTCCCACACTAGAGACTTCTGCTTTATGAGACTAACTAAACTGCTTGAGATCATAGCACTTTGAAGTGGTAAAAGTAAGCACTTTCTTAGTGCTAAAGGTGCTTGCTTTGTTAAAACAAGAACTCTTCAGGAAACTGAAGTTTCCCCAACAGTGATTAGTTTCAAAATTTTTTTGTTTGTTGGTTTTTGTTGTTTTTTTTCCCTCTTGCCTGATATTGACATTTCAATTTATGCTAATTTATACCACTTGAAAAGCCCAAATAAATCACTCGGGCGGAACTGAAGAGAGGGTGAGTGTAAGGAAATTAAAATGATAAAGTTGATGTCTGTGCTACGATAGCACTTGAGACACAAAGCGTTTGCAATCACTGTAGCATGCATCTAGTCTGTATGATACTTAATTAGTTTTTCAACAAGTGGTATGAATTCCTTTGAAAATCTGTGGACCTTTGTTTACTGCCAACCAGCCTCCTCATGTCCACACAATAAATAATCATAGAGCTGGGGCCATCTGGAAACCTGAAAATGGGATATTTTTCAAGTGTTGATAAAGAAGGATTAAAAAAAACACCAAACCAACAAGCAAAACCAAAACAAAAAAGGTATCAAAACTTCCTCCCTTTTCCCAAGTTATTCCAGATAAAAAGAACTGTGGGAAGTATCTTCAGATGGCTGGTTTGATCCATAGACTTTTCCTCTCTATGGTAGCAATAAGAAGTTCACTTTAATGGGCATAAAGGTTGAAGAAAGCTGTTTCCAGACTGTTGCCCATGAGACCTCACTAAATGTTCTGACATTGGATCTGAACTGGAAATGACCATGAGCAATCAGTCTGAAAGCAGTCACTGTCCCCAGAGCCAAAACTCTTGAGAAGAACTAGCTTGAGATATTGATAATGAGACACAAAGGACAAAGATTCAATGCTAGTCAAGTCCAGGCTGGCAAATAGATGCTCATCCAGTGTTCCAGAATGTGGTAATCCAATGGCTAGAGAAGGCTGGGATGAATATTGCCAACATTTAGTTGCTATCAATGCTAATCCGAACACTGAAACAGGTTGACCAGAAAAGCTGTAGGGTTTCCATCCCTGGAGATGTTAAAAAACAATTACAGGACAAAGCCCTGAGCAATCAGATCTAATCTCAAAGCTCTTTTTTTGAGCAGGGATTTGGGAAAGAGGATTTCTTGAGGTTCCTTCTGACTTGAATTTTGTTATGTTTCTGGCAACTGTGTGCACACTTCTTAAAGGATGCACTGCAGAAGGTGCAGGGAAGGACAGTAAGGACAACAAAAGATATTGCTTCACAGGAGAAAGCTTTTGTAGGTCAACCATGAGCTATTCTTGTCCCAGAGCTGTTCAGAAATCATTCCTAAACAGAAACCTCACGCACCACAATGAGCAATACTTGTATAACATGTAGTTGTTTGTATCTAGTGTGCTTGTACAGATACCTGGGGATATAAGGATATATCAAACAGAAGGATCATCAGGAGGTACACTTCACACCAGAAGATGTACATAGTTGTGAAAGATGATGGAGTTGCCCTTTCCTGAGGCAACAAGTTGTTATTTAATCAGTCAAGTGTCGGAGATAAACATGCAGAGAGTCTTTTGCCTCTCCAAATGCTTGTTTTAATTAAGAGACTGTCACCTTCATAGGGAACAGATAAACCAAAGCTGGAGAGGAAAGCTAAATGTGTGCAAATGGCAAGGGGAGCCTGGCTCTGAGGACAGTAGTCTACAAGGATGTATTGAGGATGGGGTACAAAAATACCTTGGAGAAGCTGGATGTTAGACCACTGCAGAAGGAGCCTGAATTTTTAATCCTGAAAGAGTTGAAATGAAATCATCTCACTGGCCAAACTGGAACTGCACAGCAAGACTCCTTTCCTAACGGGTTTAAACTTAAATAGGGAAAGTTCAGGTTAGATAATAAGGAAGAAGTTCTACCCCATGAGGGTGTTGAGGCGCTGGCACAGGGTGCCCAGAGAAGTGATAAATGCCCCATCCCTGGCAGTGTTCAAGGCCAGGTTGGACAGAGCCTTGGGTGACATGGTCTAGTGTGAGGTGTCCCTGCCCATGGCAGGGGGTTGGAACTGGATGATCTTAAGGTCCTTTCCAACCAAACCGTTCTGTGATTCTATGATTCTATTTTTGGGAAAGAACATGATTATCAGCCATAAACAGGCATATGGTAGGGTTATGGTAGGGAATACAGGCACAGTTGTCCCAGAGAGAAAGTAACTAGATGGAGTTGTTCTTCTTCAGGCCTGTGCTTGTGTGATAGGACACAAATACGTCTTGAATCCATTAGCCAGTTCAATTGCTTGGTTTTTATGGACACGCAGGCAGCAAATTGCAGTGATGTTCAGCACTTTTCTCTCTCCCTGTGGCTGTAGGTAGAGGGGAGTGACTGTGGCAGAGTGATAGTGAGTACGGCCCACTTGTGCATTTTGGAAGATAAAGCTGTCTCCTGCAACACAACTGCTCACCAGACCAAAGTGCAACTTAAGAAGTTGCTCTATAATTAAACTCAGGGCTAAGAAGTCTTTGCTTTGGGCTCAGAACTTGCAGCTACTGCATTGTCTTGAGAATGTGCTTGAAATCAGTATTGCAGGGCTTACTTTTGGCCCATCTTCAAGCAGGACTAGCAAGCCCTGTTCAGATAGACAGCACTGCCACAGCATATGCTTTCTTGTTTGAGCTTCCTTTGTTGAAGAAGACACTACTGATGGTATTTGATGAACAGGGGAATGTACATTGCTTTCTGCTTTAGGAAGGCTGAAGCATCTGCTGGCTGAACTAGTCAGTAGAGATGGCTGTTCACACCTCCCATGACAACACAGTCCATCAGAAATGGGCTGAAGTGCCACCTTCAGAAGTCCCAAACATTGAGATGAATGCTGCTGGGCAAACCCAGTTCATTTTAGAGCACGTTCAGCTCTACAGCTTTGATATGGAAAGGAGCTGGGGTGAGGTCACCCTAGGCTCCTTCTCTCCCTGTGAGAAAAACAGGGAATACCAAAGGATAAAGAGCAAGGGAGAAAACCCAAAGCTCCGTCTAACAAAGCAGGATTTCACCCAGCTTGTTGGGTTGCCTCTGTTTGATGAGCCAGCAAGACAGATCTCAATGGATCTTGCAGCTTTTTTCTTTGGACCACAGCTTCATGATTTTCCCTTTTGAAGCCTCGGCATCACTTCCCATCTGTTTGCTTACTCATGGAGAGAAAATGTATTCACCACTTATCTATCTGAAATAATGTCTGTTGACTTGATTTCATGTCTTCAGAGCTCCCCTTTGTGTCCTGTAGAGCTTTAGACTCTTTTATTAAGAGTCTATTATTTATTATTTTGCTTCTCTTTCAGAAAGTTGATCAAAAGTTGAATGCTGGTCAGAAATCATAGAATCATAAAATCATAGAATAGTTAGGATTGGAAAGGACCTTAAGATCATCCAGTTCCAACCCCCTGCCATGGACAGGGACACCTCACACTAGACCATGTCACCCAAGGCTCTGTCCAACCCGGCCTTGAACACTGCCAGGGTTGAAGCATTCACCACTTCCCTGGGCACCCTGTTCCAGTGCCTCAGCACCCTCACAGTAAAGAACTTCTTCCTTAGATCCAACCTGAGCTTTCCCTGTTTGTTTAAACCCATCACCCCTCGTTCCATCGCTATAATCCCTGATGAATATACTATGTCTAATTTATTAGATAAGCATAAACCATCTAACCCACTGAAATTCCTACTAATGCACATCCCAGTATTGCAGAAACATGTGTGTCATCCCACTGAACTGCAATTAAACCACTCTCTGCATAGTGTTAGGCAGATGCATATGTCTGAAAGCTTGCGAAGAAGCCAACAAAACACAGAGCTGGCTAATGAAGGAAGTGCCAATGGTCTTGTTTTACTGTAAACTGCTCCTGCTCCCTGGCTTGAAAACCACTTGGATGGATAGAAGACTCCTTCCTGACCCACCAGGCTTCTCTTTTATGACACATAACTTCTCTATATTTTATGAGAGAGAATTTCTCTCATAAAAATCACAGCAGCGGTGCAAAGACCATCTTCATACATAAGAGAAGGCCAGAGCAGGACAGCATTGATCAGTTTAGAAGAAACCTCAGCCTTGATAAAGAAATCAAGAGTGAGGATTTTGTCAACAAACTCAGCATTTCCCTTTCCTTGGTATTCTTCTGGTGCTGCTTTCAGGGACTAAAGTCCTCCAGCAAAGGCTGTAGCCCAGGACTGGCCTTGTCAGAGTCATAAACCCTTTCCCAAGCAGGATTTCTTTTCATATTGGAATTCCATGTTTTAAAGCTCTAATTAATTCATATAAGCAACTGCTCTTGTGGAAGAAGTTATACTTTGTAAATTCCAGACTCTTCCATGTGAACAATTCAGTAATATAATTCCAGTCACTGCAGTCCAAGGGCAGGACACTAAAATCTATGCTCCCTCCTGGGCTCAAAACCCTGTAGAAGACATGAGCTCAGCCTGGCTACAGTTCATCTGGAAAATTAAAATTTCAATGAAAATATATGCAGAAAGCCAAAAAACCCAGATTTTGTTTCTCTGGGGAAAACAGTGATATCTGGCTTTAGCAACTAGCCAGATCCAAAGCCTGTAATTTGCAAACAGCCCTTATGCTAAGTTGTTTTCACTCCACTTGCTAATACAGCCCAAAGTGCATGGAAGGCAAACACCTGATATCTGTCTGGGAGGAAGTGGTGATCAGGGCATGGGAAGTCACACCGAGAGCTATAGCAAAAGCAAGGCTGGGACACTGGAGCCAGGGTGAGGATGAGGAAGGGCTGAGGGACCTGGGGGGTTTAGAGTGGAGAAGAGAAGGCTCAGGGGGCACCTTATCGCTCCCTACAACTGCCTGACAGGAGGATGGAGTGAGGTGGGGTCGGTCTCTGCTCCCAGGGAACAAGTGACAGGACAAGAGGAAACGGCCTCAAGCTGCACCAGGGGAGGTTTAGATGGAGCTGAGGAACAATTCCTTGCCCAGAGGGTGCTCAGGCATTGGAACAGGCTGCCCCGGGCAGGGGCGCAGTCACCGTCCCTGGAAGCATTCACAAACCATGTAACTGAGGCTCTCAGTGACATGGGTTAGTGGTGGCCTTGGCAGTGGCGAGGTCATGGTTGAACTTGATGATCTTAAAGGTCTTTTCCAACCCAGTTGATTCTATGATTCCATGATTCTGATTCTATGCCGAAGTGATGGTATGCAGCAGTCTGAAGGGCAAGGCAGGAGCAGGCCTCATGGGTCCATGGGGGACCAGGACAAGAAGTTGAAGGTGCTGAGAGCAGGAGCTAGGAATGGGACTGAGCAGCCCAGAAGAAGAAATAGTAACTGGGGCCACCAAAGAACCAAAGTCCAACAGGGAAAACAGCTGAACAAGTAGGAGGTGGATGCAAGGATGATGCTTGGATCTAGACAGGGAAAGGGTAAAGGTCTTAAAAGTATCTTAAGTACCTATTAAAAACGTTTTGATCTTTAGCTTTATGCTGCCTATGATTTTTTAGGAATCATTGCCTTGGTCTCCTATTGCCAATGGCTGCATGCTTTGCTTTTGTAGGTACAACTCTAGAGCTCAGGGTATGGACAGAAAACTATCCCAGGATGAGAAGTGATCAGATAGTGAGCTGGTGGGACAGGTAAGTTCAGTGCGGGTGCTGTGCATGGAGAATAACATACATGCCCTACCTGCAAACATCCTGTAGCCATAGTGTCACTGTACATATGGTGAGATTGCCACACAGAAAGGTAACCTTGCAATCTGTCCAAACATCTTTCTCAAGTGGTGGGGTGATGGGAAACCACAGAAACACCCAGGTAAGCTGGCATAGCTTGGAGGAATATCATCAGAAGTCATGACTGGAAAGAACCAAAGCTGCAGTGCCTCAGCCTGTCATTTCTGCTGGTTCTTCTTTGACTTTAGTGATGCAGACTAAATTTATAGAGGAAGAAGATACGTTTTGGGTGTTTTTTGCTCTTCATTTTCTCTGTGACATACCACTGGGCTATAATAGTCACCCTAAAATAAATTCATCTAGGTCTAGAGTTTAATTTTATGGGTAAATAAGGCTCAAAGTCTGTTTTTAGGGACACTTAGCAAGTTGGCATGAGTATGATTAAACACTCTTACCTGAAACAGGAGAATCTTTCTGCACTTTGGGAACAGTCCTTGGCCTGTGCTGCTCTTCAAGTGATATTTAGACATTGTCTTGAAAAAAGCTGCTTGAAAGGGGACAGAATTGCTTCAAGTTAAAATGGAAGTGGTCCGGCCAGTGCCAAATTAGTGCCCAGGCCTATGTCCTTCTTACCTTTCCAGTGTAGACAACTTTGTATGGCTGTAGAACTGGAAGGAGAACAAGGATGAAGAACTAGGATGAGTCTGTAGTCGGAGCTTGCCAGGAAGCTTTTAAACGTGCTGTCTAGCTTGTGACAACCTCTGCAACCTCTGTGGCTGATATTTAATCTGCATATCCTCTACTGTCTTTCCTCACTCTTGTTCTGTTCAATACATATTCTGAGCGTGGACCTGTGTGTGTGA
This sequence comes from Nestor notabilis, assembly GCF_000696875.1. Taxonomy (NCBI): domain Eukaryota; kingdom Metazoa; phylum Chordata; class Aves; order Psittaciformes; family Psittacidae; genus Nestor; species Nestor notabilis. The sequence continues at coordinate 24,747 of NW_009925917.1, read as the reverse complement.
TCCTACCACAGCCAGCAGATACGTGTCAGGGTCTCACCTCTCACTCCCTGCTGCAGGGAAAGCAGCACTGAGCCCTGAAATGTGAGGCAGATTAAAAAGAACTATTGTTTCTGCACATAGAAGTGTGTTTTTCAGAGCCCTGTGTCTTGCCAGAGCTGCTCTGCTGAGGCAGCTCTTGAGTTAAGATAGAAAAGGCACAAATAACAGCTCAGATAATGCACACAATTCATCATCATCCTATTAATGAGGGTGTTGGCTTGCTCCCCATTCATTTTCAACACACACATCCTTACTGGGCTTCAGGATCTCAGAGACTTGTTAAAGAGCATTTTTAGGGGAAAAAAAGACCCATGCCTTGGCAATGCTGCATGAAAAGAAGTGTTTGCTGCTGTGGTGATGTTTGCCATCCGAGCAAACAATTTCTTATGAGCCTGCAGGAACATGCTGCAGTGCCAAGGTGGTAATGACAAAAACACTGTGCTCAAATGGGTAGCTGGGTGTGTGTTACATCTCTCTTCTGGCACCAGCAATGTCTCAATGGCATTTGGTCAATCCTAACACATACATTGCCTGAAGACATAGTTGCTTGAGGAAGAAGTGGGAGGAAAGCCCATGGGCAAGCAAAACCTGACTGGTTTGTAAACTGTTAAATGAGGTGCCCTAAGCCAACCTGTAAATGTTTGCACTTGTTCCCTTTATACGAGATACCTTAGGCCAACAACTTCTAAGATAAAGGTAGTCCAAGTTATTGGAAGTCATTTTCTATCACAGACCTGTTTTGGATTGAGCTCATGCTGTTTCCTAAGAAAAGACATCTTCTTTACATAGATTTCTGTCTTTGACAGGGGTACAAGAGATTTCTTAGGTACTCATTACACCTTACAACAAAAATAGCACTTTACAAAGCAAACACAGCTTTAAAAGCATCTTCTTGAGAGTATGTGTTGGCATTGGCAACGAGAAAAAAAGCGTAAGCTAGGAGGAAAAACCCCACAAACAACCCAGATTTTGAAGTAGCAGAAGATAAGGCATCTTGTTGGTTTTATGGATTTATTTCAGTGTACTCTTCCCTCCCGATACCATGTGTCCTCGCTTTCACATTTTCCTGCCATGTCCCACACCCAGCTTTGGGAATCTGAGGTTCTTGGTTGTGGGGCCTCTGGTAGTAGGGACCAAGGCATTACTGGCTCTAATGTGGATCTGGTGTCATAGTGCATTCAGCCCTTGTGATTGTAATGGTGCTGGAAGCTGAATACTGGGTCAGTATTGGGAAGAGGAGTCTGAGCCACTGGTATGACACTGGTATTAAAGGTAGGGGGTTGGGATGACATTAATGGGAAGAAGTGGGATATATTGAAGGACCGAAAGTGTCTGTTTGAATCAAGGGTTGTGTATACACTGGAGGGAGGAGGGTATATTGCCTACCCAAAGGAAGTAGCAGGTCCTGGGCTAACAGAAGGACATAGAAAAGCCGTATTGGCTGCATAGCCTAGTGTCCTGCTTCTGACAGGGTGATACCAGGCACAAGAACAAAATAAGCATATATTTCCCTTCCAGCATCCAACCACTTGGTGCTCAGAGATTTCCTGACCTGAAGGTGGTTTCTGTGTATTTCATAAAGTCAGTAGCTCTCTTGACATGAACATGCCCATAAATGCTGCTTTTCAGCACATACAACATCCTGTGGTGAAGAGCTTCTCAGCTTCATAACAAACCTCCTTGGGTTTGTTTTGAACTTGTTCCATGAGCTGATTTGAAGCCCATGTCTTATTCTTACTCTCTTTCCATGTCTTATCAACTCCTGGACTGAGGAAGTGCCCTGGATTCAGTCTGTGTTCCTCCACCAAGTCACAACAGAAGGACACGTTCAACCAAACCTTGTCACTATTGCTTTCTTTGCTAGTGACCCTGGGGAAGCCAGGGGGGATGAAGAGGTAGAGGGATAGAAGAATGAAGGGATGGAAGGATAGAAAGATGAAAGCATGGAAATACATACGGATGGAGCAAGTGTAATGCCTCCTCTGTCCTCGCAGCTGCCAGCTGTGTGCTCAAGCCACCGGTGAGGCCCACAGATAACAGATCCCTCCAGAAGCTACAGTTTAAAAAGTTACATATTTCTGGTGACACATTCGATGGAAACAGGGCAGATGACAACACTGCTGATGGTCTTCATAGAAGGGTCCTGTTCCTGCTGGACACTGGTCTGATGAGAACCAGCCAACATTAGTATCAGAGTGCTCAGGATTCTCTGGTTAAATAATGAAAGCGTATTCATTTTGGTCTCCCCCCTTTGTTTTCTTTCCCCGTCTTTTCTTATTCCTGCCACATCCCTCTCCAGCTGCACATTAGCATTCTTCCTCTTTCCAACTCCTCCTCCCTCATTTCCTGCCCACGCTGCTCCCTTTCCTCACTCTTCCACAGAACTGCTTATCACTACACAGTGAAACTATATAGACACAAGTGTGGAGCTGCCACTCACCATTAAGGCATAGGAACCAGCAGGACGACAGCAGCAAGAATGATAGATTTCTCCTTGCTGTCTCTCTTTGCTGTGTTGCAAAGCTATCATGTGAATATGGTCATTTCCAAAGTTATATTGCCTCATTTTCCTTTACCAGCAGCAGAGCCAGTGGCCAAGGTGTGTTGCCTTGGGCAATTGATAGCTCTGGATGGTGCATCAGAGATGCCTTTACTGGGATGTGCAATATAAGAGGAGTTTCCACCTCCTGTATCTGTTATGGTGCTTTCCTGGTGGCTCTGGAGCGCTTACTGCCACCCAAACATTTACCTGATAGGCCACTGGCTATAGCTGGATACAAAGACCTCTAAAGTGTGTGGTTGATCACTGGAAAAGAAGGGACATAAAGCCCACAGGTCCTAGCAAGTGGTGAGCTGGTGCCTAGTTGTGGAGGTGGTGGTGACAGAACAAGAGTGTTGGTGAGGGTTCTCCTGTTTGCAGCCTTCCCCAGCAGATGCAGCTGTAAGATCACAGAGAGCCACAACCTGTTGCACAACCTGGAGGCTGTTTAAATGGAGAAATAGGAAGCGATCTGAAGTGAAAGGAAAACCATTTGTTTTGCTCCTTTTGTTTGCAACACATTTTCCCTCTAAATCAGCTGGCACGATAGTTCAGTCACTGGGAAAGGAGAATTAAACAGAGGCCTGGGAATACATTCCCTTGTATTTCACACAGGGCTGAGATTCAGCTAATAGTGCTTTCATGCGTGGCAGAGGGAGTCTGCTCTGTGAGTGAAACAGTGCTCAGGCACTTGCATGCAGTGAGCTGAAGCTGCACATCACTCAGCACGTCACCGGCACATCTCTGGTTATATGATGCAGGTGCATCCTTCACACCTCAGTTCTGACCTCGGCTGGGAGGCAGTCAATGAACCCACATGCAATGAGAGAAAGGGGGTTGTTTGCTAAGGGACTGCCTTTAAGATCAGCTGCAAGTAGCCCTCTGGGATGTCTATCTCAGTGCATGTCTGTGGGCAAATTCTGTCACCTTCAGCCTTTTTGAAGTTAATATCTGATCTTAGGGACCTTCTGGTAATGCCTTACTATTCAATAGAAGAGATACCAACAATTAAATGATGAAATTGTACCCATTTGCTGACTCAGTTATATGTGTATATATGGTGGTATGAGAATTCCCAGGCTTTTTTGGCTCTTCATTGAGAAAGAAATAAAATCCAATGAAATGCATGAGCACTCCCCTCACCACTGACATTGCCTTTCATTCAATACTTTTGAAAGCCAAACCCAGACCTGAACACTGCTTGAGGCTGGTGTGTCCTTTTAAAATAGAGCACATGAATATTTCTTGTTATGTGCAACTGGTACTTGTACATGTGCAAGAGAGAACCAGTATGGGCCAAGTTCCTACTCAAGAATGGGCTCTGTATTAGGCACTGTTTTGGGATATAGGAAAATGTTCATGTAGAACAAAAAAGAGGCAGCTGCAGGAAGGTTTTGTTAGATCTGCTTTAGTGATGGCTCTGTAGTTGAGACTGGAAGGCTTAAAGACTCCTTCAGTTGTATGTGCATGTCACTTCTGGACATGTTATTGATTCTTAGTTCCTCATCCATGATATGGGACAGTTGCACTGAAGATGAAGCACTTTGGCTTAGCCAATTTTGTTAACCAGCTTGGACTAGATGGTCAGTATGGGTCCCTTCTAACCGAAATAGTCTATTCTATTCTAGCTGATGGCAGCTTCAGGAGGCAAAAGATGGTTTCTATCTTCCTTTCAGACTTTCCTCCAAAATCTGTTAACCTCCTAGTTGTTAAGTGGAAGACACATCCTGGCTTAGCACAGATTAGTTAGTAATGTCACTAACAACAGAAGCACAGGGAGAATAAATGTCCCATCCCTGGAAATGTTCAAGGCCAGGTTGGACAGGGCCTTGAGCAACCTGGTCTAGTGGAAGGTGTCCCTGCCCGTGGCAGAGGAATATTGAAGCTGCCTCCTTGTTCCTTGGAGATGTTAACAAACAGAGATGTCATCTTCTGGGAGTTCATGTAACCTATTTTTGAACACTCTCCTAGTGAGGGTTTACATGTTTCCCTGGGTGAGCTTCCCTAGTGCCTGGCTGCTTGGAGTCAATGCTCTTATTTGTGTGAGTTTACTTCAACAAGAAACGTCAAGGCTTGATTCACCTGAGGCAATCCCTGATACAAAGCATAAGACTGACAATTATTGCTGAAGAAGCATCAGATAGAAGGACACTTCTGCTACCTGACCTTACTTCCCATTCAGAGGATAGCTGTCACCTCTGACAGTTGTGGCTCTCTACCATCTCTGAGTTTCTTGCCTCTGTTAAATGGACTCTATTTACTTTTCTGTTCGTAACAGTGGTTAGCTGGAAAATGTCCAATTTTGTGAGTAAGAGCTGTTACTTTAAAAGTGACAGACTCCATTCATCTAAAACAATCTCCAATCTGAGATGTACCTATCAAACAAAATGGACCTATCCCACAGAAACTCTGTTCCTACAAATACGCGGTGCATCAAGACTCTGAGAAAGGGTCGGGAACATGAAACAGCTTAGGTGAACAGGATCTGAAGTACCAGCAGTATCTAAGCAGGTCCATTTTCATCACATTTTTCTGTTGGTTGACAGCTTTTTATAGAATCATAGAGTCACAGAATGGTTTGGGTTGGAAAGGACCTTAAGATCATCTCATTCCAACCCCCTGCCATGGGCAGGGACACCTCACACTAGACCATGTCGCTCAAGGCTCTGTCCAACCTGGCCTTGAACACTGCCAGGGATGGAGCATTTCTGTATTTGGTCATTTTGCAGCTTCCCTACCCTTTATGGGGTTTTCTTTTGCTTGCTGTGGCACCGCACTCACACTCTGCTTCTCAAGGGATCTTTTAGTGTTTCATCCCCACTCCTGGACCACTAACTGCTAGTTACGTATAAGGTGTCTTCACTCTTCTACCTATTAACTCTCAAAGAAGCTGCAGGTGGTGATGGTGGTAAAAAGCCAGGAGTTCTGACAGCTCTTGAAGACAAAAACAAATAAAAGCAACTCAGTCAAATGGTGAGATTTACAACAAAATGCAGGAAATCTATAGCACATCCAAAGGCAGGTGGTTTTAAATCCTTAAATTCTGCTGAAAGGCTGCAAAAATGTCTGGAATTGTAGAAGTAGTTTTGGCTCATGGATAGCCTCTTCAGTCACTGCAATTTCCTGATACTATAATAATAAAATCCAGAAAGACTGCTCAGTCCAGCTTTTCCAATCAAATTGATTGACAGGAAGACTAATTCCATGGAAACCACAAAATCTGCCCAATTTTCTTCTAAGACCCTTCTACATGACTGAGCCTCGCTTACCTCTGCAGAATTTAGCATAATTGCTTCTCTCTAATTTAAGTAGAACTTTTGTTTCTGGCAAAGATGATTAGAAAGATGAGATGAAAAGCCTTGTGCAGACTGCACTGTAGGAAAACGCTTCGTTCTCCGGATTCCTTCACAGTTTCATTTCCATGTGGGGTAGAAAAAGGATGTAGCTCCTATCTGATACTGAATTTGATTCCCTGAATTCAGCTCCTCCTCAGACACAGGCAAATCTTGATTCAACTAATGGAGAAAATCAAGAATATTTCTGCCAACTGTATTGATTAAGGAAAGGAGAGGGAAATTCGGGGTCAGGCAGGGGGACATGATGATTCTTTAGTAAACCCATGATAAGATGTTTTCAATGACAAGAGTAATTGAAGCACACAGTGCAACAGACTCAGCAGGCACTATACGTCTCATTTCTCCTGTCATCTTGGGAAACAGTGGAGTTCTTGTGGCTGTTCCAGTTTGTGGTGGAGGCATGGACAAAAATCTATGTTTTCACTAATCTGTGTGCTTTGAGTGGTACATAAACAATTACGAAAAAGATCAAAACCTGCCTCCCATCTTACTCCTCAAGCTGTGTGCTAGCCACAGGAGGGCACACACCAGCATGGTGGCATCAGAAAGGACAGGGCAGGAGCAGATCTCTTGCATATTCTTGCTCTATTCCTACTCTCTGTAAGGCCTTGCAGCTCTGGGACAACTACAGAGATTTCACCCGGAGCCCTGATTGCCACCAGGGTTTAAGGTGGTGTTACAGCCCCATGGGCAGAAACTTCAGATGTTTGCTTTGTGAACACAGTGGACCACTTCCTGCCCCTGGGACTTTCTTTTCCCTGAGGAAAATGGCCACTGCCAGAGAGGTTAGGTGAGCCTCAGCCCATCAAAGGTTCATAGGACACCAGGCTCTGAAAGCTAACCTGGGGTTTGATGGTGAGTGAGCAGAACTCCCAGTTGAGGTGCTCATTGCAAGCACATCAGAGCTTTTTCTGTGCCTGCTTCTCACTCCCAAGCTTTTACTGCTGTACTAAATCACTCCCGGAAATTACAAACGCCAACAGCACAGTGGTCAGCAGCAAAGCTGTCCAGCAGGAGGTGAGCTCTGGGGCCCTGGATGATGAGTTTACATTGCTGCAGCACCAGGGATGCTCATGAAAGGATCAGGGCTCTGTTTGGTGGGGATCTGTATGAATAAATAATAGCAGAACTCTCAGCCCCAAGGGTAAGAAACGTGCAACAGCATCTAAAACCAGTGAGAGAGGAGAAGGTGCGAGAGTAAAGGAGGAAAACTCTCTACCAGGGACAAATAAATCCATGTGTTCTGCTTAGCCTCAACCAAATCCTTGTGCAAGTCCACCAAGGCTCCATAAGCACGTAAATCATACATAAACATGCCTCCATAATAATGAAGACAACATAATGATATTAACAGACTGTTGTTTCAGATGGTTTGGTTTCTAAATAGACTATGTTAAAGGTGAGGTGGGATGTGTACAGGCCACCATTGATAAGAACGAGGAGCTTAAGCAACCAAGAAACCTATAAACCCCCTTCTTAATTACATAGTAGCTTCTGGGGAAAGGAAGTTACAGCTGAAGGGCTGTTGCTTGAAGAATATTGGTGTGGGAGGCATAAATCGAAGTAATTTATAATATTTAAGATTTTTAAAGTTTGATACTGACTGTTTTCTAAGCCATTCCCTGACACAAGAATTACCCCATGTGCAGAAAATTACACAAAGAACATTATTTGTTCTGTTTAAAAAAACAAACAAAATCAAACATGATTTTTATATCTAGACTCTTACATGGACAGCAGAGCAAAAATCTCATTTTATAGCCTGCATGCAACACCTTTCTCTATATGAAAGTGGCATCTTACCCACAAGTTCATGTTTAAGGTTTGGATGACCCAAGGGCTAAGTTACATCCAACTCCCCAGGCCGTGGAGCTGGCAGTTGCCCTGCTCAGAACAGCTTGTTGGATCTGGGCAATGCTCTCTACAGCAAAAAGAAGCACAGAAAACATCCTCTGCTGTCTCCCACAGTTCTGACATGGAGAAACAATTTGCTCTGCTGGAAATCAGGCATGAAAAATTCCTGTTGTGCAGCTTCAGCTTTAATAATTGGTGTAGAGGAGCTGAGAAGTGGGTGAGAATCTGTAGAAATGCTAGGCTAAAAAAGATTTCTGGTCAGGCTATTTCCTCAAGAGGGTATTGACTTGGATTGAGCCATTCCAAGTCTAACCTTTCCTTAGATAGCTCTGCTGAGGGAAATTTCACAGCATCCCTGTTAATGTTTAAGTAATTTCTGTAGGCTTTTGCTTTCATCTCCTAATGGTTTTGTTGAGTTAAATGCTTTAACATTTTTGCATTTCTCTCTCAAGACATCCATTCTAATTTTTGTTGTCTTGAGTTTCTCCATTTTGCCTTTATTGCTTCTCCAAAAAGACCAGATTCTATCCATGTGTGAGGTGTCCCTGCCAATGGCAGGGGGTTGGAACTGGATGATCTCAAGGTCCTTTCCAACCCAAACCATGCTATGATTCTGTGTCTACAAGTGCACAATATGGTTATGCAATGTGATCTTCTTTAGGAGTCTTGTATATTTACCTAAAGATAGAATTAGACTAAAAGACCTTTTTTATTTTTAAATTAAGAATTTTGCCAGGTCATCACATATATGAAAATTCATCTTCTAATCAGAGACTGTCATATGCCTTCAGGTTAATGGTTTAAAATAACACCTATGGGACTTACAATCATTAGACAATTAATTGCCTTTAAATAAGTGCCTTGTGCCACTAATGAGTAGTAGAAGACATGTTGCAACTTCTTTACTAGAGAAATCTCAGATACCTCTTTGGGAGTGCCACCAGCTAGCAGAATACTTGCATTTTACTTCTATACTCAGTGGGAATTTAAAGCACACAGTGAGAAACACTGGTATTTCTGCTTAGTTTTGAATAATCTTCCCTTCATGCTTGATTTCTCTCTAGAGCATAACAAAAGGACAGCAAATAGCCCAGGAGCTCAGTTACAAAATTCTTAAGGGATGTTGGCATGAAGTTCTGTCTCTGCTGAATATCCCATAGTGGATATTTGAAAGGTAAGCATTGGTCAGATATTTATGGCTTCATGTTTTGAAACAGCCTTATCTTGCCTTCTCTCCTAGTGTCTGTAATGACAGGGGAGTTGGATCTCGATGAGCTTTAAGGTCCTTTCCAACCCAAACCATTCTGTGATTCTATGATTCCATGACCTCATATGTGAAGTGTGTGGAACAAGAAAAGCTGAGTCCCTGCTTTGTCTTTTTGGTCTCCTTGAGCCTCTGAGAAATCACTGCAAATGTAGCAGGAGTGACAGGTATCATCCATCAGCATGTCAATATTCTTTGTGCTTGATGCCAACCCTTGATGTCAGCGCTGGGGAGCAATCACGAATTAGACCTGTACTGATCCCCAGCATCTCAGAGGACAACTGCTGTTGAACAGGGAGGAGAAGTCACTGTGCACAGGAGTGGGAAAACAGTCAGTTGGTGTCATTTCTTAAACAGCTTCATCAAGCTGGAGGATGGGAGGAAGCTGGGCTATCTTAACTCTCTTCAATGGATGATATACTGTGCAGTGTCAAAAAAACCCATCAACAGGGCAGAGCTGTGGAAAGGACTTTTAAGAAAGCACATAAAAAGGTGGTTAGTGTGGGAATTCACACCCAGCTCAGAGCTCTGGACAAGTTTAAATTGGATTTATTGCTTGACCAGAGAACTGATTGTGACGTTGGTGTCTGTACCTCCAGCACCTGAACTGTGATCCGACTTCTGCAAACAAATTGTTTCTCCAGGACTTCAGAGCTGACAAATGCACCCTATGATTGCTGTCCCTCTGAGTGCAGATCATGTACCAGGGTTAACTGAGCCAAGTTCAGTCGCTAACCTGGTCTAATTTTTATCCCAGATGTTTCTGAGTAAGCAGCTCTATCCTCTGTCTTGAAAACACAAACTCAGCAATAGACTTGCCATGGGGTGATCATTTTCCAACCAGTGCTGTTTCTCTGTAGAGGTATGTAGGAGTTCTTTTAGACCACTGTTGTAATAGACTATAATTGCCAGTGCCACTGCATTTGTATTTAGCATAGCTGTAGCATAGACAGTGGCCTAGAGTATGCAGCTGCCAAGCTGAGAAATGTCTGGGAGTCATACACTTTGTCCCATGTTTTCTAGTTTGAAACTGGCTCAATTCTGATAAAACCAATCTCTTCTATGGGTGGATATTCCATTATCTTTCACTGGTAGGTACTTGGGCATCATCTCCTACCTAGCAGCTGGTTTCCAGAAGAGTCACTCTTGATTTGCATTGCCTCCCTATGAATGTCACAAGAAAACTTGTTCAAAGTAAAGTTCAGGCATTGACACTCATGCGGAATCAGACATCTCTATCACCCTTAGATTCACAGAATCATAGAATCAGCTAGGTTGGAAAAGACTTTAAGATCATCAAATCAAACTTTCACCCCACGACTACAAGACCACCACTAAATTGTGTCACTAAGGGCCTTGTCTACATGTTTTTTGGGCACTTCCAGGGATGGTGATTCCACCACCTTGTGCAACAAGCTTTCCTTTAAGCCTGCAAATGTCTGGAGCAATTCTGTGTAGTAAAAGTACAATATTTGCCTGAGTGCAAAGACCACTGCCTAAGCAGTATAAAACGTCTTTTTTCCACTATTTGATCTTTTGGTGGAAAACCTTGGGCTATTGATAAAATCCAAATGAATTCCAAGTTACATTAATGCCAATACAGTTACTGAAGAATGAATTGCGGTGCAGCCATGGAAACCTCTGCACTGATTTCACAAACCCAATTCTTACCCATAAATGCAGCAGCTCATCCTCAGTCACAGCTTCCACCTGCTCCTGTCGTGGATATCTTGCCTCGATTCTGCTGAAGTCTGTGTGTTCTTGGGTGTTTGACCCTGAACTCTAGACTTCGAATAAGTTTCCTTGTGATATTGGTAGGGTTGAGAACCCAGAGGTGGGATTAATTTCACCTACCTTAGATGGTGCCTGCATTTCTATCAGTGTCAGAGACACCAAGCTCACCTTACAGGCACTGCAGAGGAACAGGCTCTATCCATCTGGCTGATTTTTAACTTTTGAATTATACCCTCTAATGGACTGTTTTTTTGCACTGACTCTAAAAGCACCTTCGTAGCTCATTCAGATGTAGACATGTACATTTGAGATGTTTTCATGAGATGAATCCAGATCACACAAGCTTTTGACAGCAGAATGTAATTTTATTTGTAAATGTCATAAATCAACAATTTTTAACCTTCTCTGTGAAAAATAATATTTTCCTCTTTTCCATGTTTGGTTTTCCTATTGTTCTTTAGCTTCTGACCCCCCTTTTTTCTCTGCTATGACTGCATTACATCCCTCTTTTTCAAAAGATTTCTAACTTTTTCTTCACTTTCTGTTCCAACTGTAAGAAACTTCAGGAAGATTTAAACATAGAATTGTTTTCACAAATGGATATTTCATATGGTGTTCAAGAATGAATTTTAAAAGCTGTTAGACAAAAGTTGATTGTACATTTTCAACAAAAGGCTAACTTTTAATGAAGTAAAAAATGATGAACTCTAATTATAACAATGAACTCTAATTATAACATTTCATAGTTTCATCAGTACTTAGACTGACTGCAAATGTAGGCACAATGAGGTCTCTTTTATTGACACATCCAGAAATAGCTTTATCTATACAGTTTCAGTGACGTGGACTAAAGAACAAGTTGTTCAATTCTTGGAAAAGTTTTTACTTAAATTCTATTCTTTTCTCTGAATGTAGCAAGGACATATTTAAACAAATAAGTAAAAGTAACAAGAAGAGACAATGTAGAGATCTGGAGAATAAATGGTATTCAGGTTGTGGAATTAATCCAATACATATATTATACTATGATTGTCTCAGTGGCAGTATCTCCAATCTGCTTATAATGATTTGTGCTAATATACAAGATGTGAGCAACTGAGCAACCCTGAAAAAAACCCCAGGTGCTGGTTTAGAAAGCATGGCTTAATAATACAGGGAAGATGATGTGGAAACACATGGTCCATGTGGCCTTTCTGGGACATCATCAGCAGGGTGTGCAGTGCTGACAACCCAGTGTCAGAAAGATGTTGCTGCAGTTTAATAAGGTGAAACACAAACAACCAAAGAAGTTGGATTTCAGAGAGATGTGGAGGAGAGCTAATGTAGCTCATTGGATATTCAGCCATTGATTACATGTTCATGTTTTCTTTTTGAATGCAAATTCCTTCTGGGCATGATGCCCTAGCATTAGAATTCATGGAGGTACTTGGTGGTTTCTGCCTACACTGTAGATACTTTGAACCCAGTGTTGTCTTTTCCCATGTTTTTTGTGCAGCACTTACTTTACAGGGATCACTACTGAGCTGCAATTATTACTATTAATAATGCAGCATATAAAAATTATTCACTTCTTTTAAGATCTGCAGACACAGTTCAATTGAAATAGTAGACAGGGAATCTTAAATTGCACCCTTTTAATGTAAAAGTTGCTGAACTCCTAAAAGTGGCTGGTGTAAACCTAAAACAGGATTTGATCACAGTGGGCCACACCAGAATTTCTGCTTGGTTTGCAAATCACAAAGTGCTGCACCACTGTCTATTAAAACGTGATATATTAATTGAAAACTTACTGTCGGTTACTATGGGAAGAGGACTTAGCTTATGCTAAGTTTCTCATGGTGACTTTGCACATTTTGGGGGGAATATTTGAAATGGGGGTGGGTGGTGTGTAATCAGCCACCTTATCTTTAACTTCTCATTCAATTTCCATGTTGGAAGCCTTTAATGGAGAAGCAAGGCATGTTTAATTGATTGCCATTAAAAACTTCAAAGGAATTGGCAAGATGAAAGTTGTTTCTAATTACTCCATTATGATGTAAGCTTAATGATACGCCACTTCTCCAAATTGATTTTATTAGAATTTAAGATGAGGAATTAATTGAGTCGCTGTATTGATCCACTCTCTTTTTCCACCATTTAACCTGGCCAGTGAAAAAAAGCTATTGAGCTGTGGAATAGTAATGAGGACTTGAGAAAGAAAGTCGAAGTGAAGATGGATTGGCCAATAAAAATAACTTATAAAACCCATAATGTGATGGCAGAATATAGTGACAGAGACCAATTTATCTCTAGGTTAATTAGGGTAAATTAAAGTTAATTCTTTTGTTATTTAACTTTAATTTCTTTGTCTTGCTTCATCCTACCTGTTTGTACTTGAGTAACTGCATGTCCTGGTAAAGCAATATTCAACAAATCTCCTTCCAGTTCTGCTAAGTTTGCCTTTGAAGATCTCTTCAGAACTACCCCCAAAACCAAAAAAAACCCCTTCATGCATGCATTTAACCTCCCCTAATATTCTTTGTAAGGATATTTAGTATTGCTTTCTTGGTCTTATTCTCTTAGAACCAATTCCTCTATTTTTCCTTGTATGTCAGTGCAAGACAGTTGCTTTTAGAGCATGAGACACGTACTCCATGCTCTCTCATAAATGTACTCATCAGATATGGAGACTGAATATATACTGATTGACTTCATTTTAATCAATTGCTGTTTGTCAACTAAACCTTAAGTGCTAGGTATGTGTATACTTTTATGGTGCAAAGCTGTACAACTGCACATGGACACATCAGTTCAGAGTGTGGTTTAATAGAGCATGTCTAGTCCTTCAGTAAAGTGGGTGAGGCATATCCATCAGATCTGCTGTGGTAAAATTGCAGCAATTTGGTCTTACAAATATAATCCATTGAACTATTTAAACTGATAGTTGTTTTCTGTGTTGTGCTGGGGTAGCTGTTCATAACATCACAGAATCACAGATGGATGAAATAGGAATGGACTTGTGGAGATCATACAGTTCAACTCCCTACTCAAGCAGGTCCAGTGAGAGCAGATTGCACAAGACTGTGTCCAGATGGGTTTCGAGTATCTCCATGGATGGATACTCCACAGCCTCTCAGGGAAACTTGTATGAACACCAGTGAAAGATGATGTTTGGATCCTATGCTTGCAGAGCACAGCAAACAACAAAGTCTCATTCTGTGTTTAGAGCTAGGGGCATGGTTTCACCGACGCCTTCTTCATTAATCCTGCAAACAGATAATTTCCTCTCATTCCTCCCTTAACTAAAACTTGTCAAATTTTAGTGAAATGTATTCTGAGAGTAAAATTGTTCTCTGGAATTTCATTACTGCAGCTGACATTTGAGGAGTGCTGGTTTGGCATCGTTGGTTCTGTTGGGTAAATTAACTCTTGTATTTGAGATTTCAAAGATCACACTGGTGCTTTCTCTATCTCTCCTATTGATTATGTGAACTGGAATATTCTGTGTACACAAAGAGATTGCAATGTAATTAAATACATGATTTATAATTGTATTTTAAGTTCTGATACAATTTAGGAGAAGCCGTGTCTACTTGAATCCTGAAGATTTAAATTCAAAGCTGAGTTCTGCTAATACTTAAAGCTGTAGCACTGATCAGAAAGAAATGAGAATGGAAATACTGGAGATGTTAATTATAACCATGCCTGGATTATCCTTGGCATTTATATCTCTTCGTCAGCAGTGTTATCTTTCCTTTGAAGACTGAAGTCCCTAAATCAATGATGTTCTCATTCCCTATGCAGGGAGAACAAAAATTGCAATGAAATCATATTTGAATTGTCACCTCAACAAAAAATTATCATCCTGAAGTAATATTCCTCTCTTCCATTGGCAAGATTCTTCAGTAAAGGGAAAATGATGCCAGCTTTCTAGCCAAGTGGGCCTCTAGAAGATAATTTGTCTCTTTTGTCCCTAAATAATTTACATATGATGCAGAGCCAATCTGTTTTCAGCCACATAACATATACTTACCAAAGTTCTATCTAAGTAGCGCCTTTGTTAAAACCAGTAGTAGCTTCTTATTCTAAATAACTAGCTCAAGTGGTCATGACATCTCACACACTTACTAACAAGTGACATTGGCGTGGATTAATAAACCAAGTGATTGCAGAAGTAGAGTTCTGTATTCAGGAGGAACTTTAATGGGGTCCTGGAGGATCAAAGACCCCTTTTGGAAGTTCCGATATTGCCCATTTCTGAAGTTCACTTGTCCAAAGCTACTGGCATTTGGAACATTGTACTACAGGAGAAAGGAAAGGAGTGTTTTCAATAACAGTCCAACAAGGAAAATAACAATAAATATGTCTCAAAATCTGTCTTTTTAAAAGTTCAGTTTTCTGTTAAGGCATAAAGTTTAAAGTTGAGTAATCATACTGAGTTTTGAATGAAATGTTAATTACAGAAATCCTCAGTGAAGTTATAGACCTAAGACGCAGCCAGAAAACACTCATTAAATAAGGAGTGATGCCTTGATAGGGTAACAAGGTAAAAAAAAGTAATCTTGATGGTAAATATCAAATTCCTTTATATGTTGCAGAAATATGGTATTATCTCCCATATGGGCAGATACCTGCCTCAAGAAAGAGATGCTGAACAGCTGCTGAATGAACACAATTATTACTTGATTGCTTAAAATTAAAAGTAAAATTAAGAGCTCTGAATCTTTATAAACATAAAATATAACTATGTCTCATTTACTCACTCTCTGGCTGAGGAAGGAAATGTGATGAAGCACAAGGGCTTGATTAACCCCATCTGATTTGCTCTTGCCAATGAGAAAGGCTCCATCAGAAAAGCTGCAGAAAACTTGGAGGGTCTTGAGTTTATTTTGCCCCTAAACTCTTTGTAGTGAAGAGGCAACACCATGCAATTGCAATGTCTCTTACATTGTCATGCACAAGCACATGTGCACACATGTATTTGTACGAATTGCTTCTGAAAAACTCTGGGGGGCAGGAGGGGTACTGTTTCTCTTTGGAAGTGTAACTGTTTTCATGGGTTGTATAGTAAAAAGCTAGAAATAGTATTTTATGAATTCTAGAATAAATAGCTGCAATTTATTTCCCCATTGAGCATTTGACCAGAGAATGGTGCTAAGTGCAAGCTAATGAATTTACCAGGGAATGAGAACAAAGCATGTTTTGTAAAGGATCAATTAGGTGCTACAGTCTCTTTTTGTTTGCCCATTTTCCTCTCTTTCCCACTTGTTTGTGGATCTTATCTCTGCAGAGCAAATAAGGCTGCATCACTGCTCTTGAATCTGGTACATGGTTGGTTAACGGAGTGGAGCAAGGGCATTATGCACTGGTAGTCTCTATCACTCTCACAAAGATTTTCCCATCTCTGTGGTCACTGATCTCATGTCTGAACAAGCCCATGCATTAATCTATGTCCACTTCACTGAATTCTTTCCATAATTAGCTGTGATGTCCCTTTCAAAGCAGAGGTGAGAAAGCCATTAAGTGTTTAAGGAAGTGGGGTTTGTGTGGTGTTACATACCAGAGATAAGATTCCTCTCACCTAACTTCAGCTTTTAAGCATCATTTCAAATCTGTCACTTAGTAGTGGTTGGAAAAAGGCTAGGAGAGTCTTCTGAGAATGATTCATTGAATCCTAAAAGAGAGATCCAAGAACTGCCTTCTACCTGCCACTTTCGCCTTCACCACTGGTTCCTGAATGAGCCCGATCAACTGATTGCAATAGATAGCTAAGTATGGGATGGTAGGTTGAAATGAATCCCTCTTCGAGTGATGGTGACTTGGATATGGTGAAGTACTGCAGCCAAGCACTTATAATTCGATGCAACTCACATGCGTTCCAGCAGCAAGAAAGGACAGCATGTCAAAAAGGGCTTCTTACACTAACTAACATCTTCTCTCCTGTCTTGATCATTCCAGTTCATGCTTGGTCCTTGGCATCAATGGCATCTCTGCCAAGGCAAGAAGTGCCCAAGCAATTTCTAAGTATTTTTGAAGCACTGGGAATCCAGCACAAGAATAGTATGATATGAGTTGCAGCTTTTCTTCAGGAGGCCTAAAATTCCCATTATCTCATATGCATACATATTGAAATTCTACATGCTTCCTTTTAGGAGTAGACTGCCAGTGGTTTGAAGTACCCATAAAACTGCTGGAAAGTGGCAGTGCCAATTAATCTGTTGACAGATTTGTTGTTTAAATATTAACAGAACGTTAAGCAAATGTTGGCTGCTGCACTGAAATCCCTTCGGAGTGCCTTCCTCTGAAGTGCTGAGCATTTCCAGACATTGCAAATGTCCTGGACACTGCAGGGTGGGAAGGGTATTATAAATTTTCAGTCCCCTTTTCCCCACAGCTGCCAAACACACCATAAATATCATCTGCCCCTGTGAAAAAGAAAAGATTAGTTCAAGTCTCATGCAGATTGTAAACCACTTACAGCAATAACCGCTTGAGTTGTGAGTTTGTGGAGGGTATAGCAAGGAAGGGCTTTGCCTGTGGCTACTTCACCTGGGCAGTAGAATAAGAACTGAAAGTGGGGTGCTGAATCTATCAGTCTGCTCAGTTGGTGACATGGGAAATCTTGGTAAAGCCTCTGCAGAGGAAGGTAATTTTGATGCAAGATCAAGATAGGTTTGTGCTATATGATCCATGAGGGCTGTGCTGTAGTGAATTTGGCTTCCTCAGTGCTCATGGGTGCTGTGAGTTAGAAAGAGGAGGTAGGTGAAAGGCAGGGTAGAAGCCAAGTCTAGCTCAGTTTTGTCCATAAGTAAAGACGTGTGGCACACAAAGCAGACTGAGAGAGTTGGGGCTGTTCAGCCTGGAGAAAAGAAAGCTCCAGAGAGACCTTAAAGCAGCTTCCGGTGCCTAAAGGGAATAAAAGAAACCTGGAGAGGGTCTTTGGACAAGAGCCTGTAGGGACAGGACAAGGGGAATGACTTTAACCTGCCAGAGGAGAGACTGAGATGAGCTCTGAGACAGAAGCTCTTCCCTGTGAGGGTGCTGAGGCGCTGGCACAGGGTGCCCAGAGAAGCTGTGGCTGCTCCATCCCTGGCAGTGTTCAAGGCTAGGCTAGATGGGTCTTGAAGCAACCAGGTCTAATGTTAGCGTCCCTGCCCGTGGCAGGGGGGTGGGACTGGAGGGGCTTTAAGGTCCCTTCCAACCCAAACCAGTCTCTGATTCTATCATTCTTTTCTTTTTATTTCCCTGGCCAAATACATGTACTTCAGGGAAGACCTAGAGCACACAGATTGTGTGAATTTGAGCATCAAATTGAGAGAGCATCAACATGACAGTAAAGATGCCTCCTCCTCTGCAGTTTCAGTCTGCTACTTTTCCCATTTCCTTTTCCTATCAAATATATTCATGATTCTAATCAGTTCATTATTGTCATTTTGTCCTTTTACTTCTTTTATTCCAATGGGTTTCATATCTCAGAACCCATCCATCACACTTCAATTCAGTCATGTACTGTTGCTGTAAGCTTCCCAGTTTAATTTCTATTATTTTAACACATTACATAAGAGTCTGAACATAATTTATTGACTCTTTTTATCTGCACATATTTTTGATTTCATGAAGGTTGTGATAAAGAATTCTTCAAAGATTTTAAAGTATTCTTACACTAATCTAACTGCCCTTCAGTTATAATGACTTCTTGACTTCTCTTTTGCTACAGGTTTACTCCTAAAAGTTGGTTATTCATTTTAGTTACACATTGCTGTTCTTTCTGCCCAACTTTAACTGAATAAGGAAGAAAAAGGATCATTTTTTTAATGATAATTATGAAGATAATGGCTCAGGAAAGGCAGGTTGATAGCAAGAGGTCTGCTCTGGAATTTGATTTTTTCTGATTTTATAAGGGTTTAAGGACAAGGGCTGTGAGCTCTCCCTGTCTGGAATGTTGTTTACAGGAACCAACATGGACACAAGTTCGCTATTGCTCCACAGTTCATTTCTTGTGCCTGCTCTTCTGTTCAGAGTAAATTTTGAGCTGAAACAAAACTTAGTTTATTTCAGGAAAAGCACACAATAGCCATCACTGCAAAAGAAGGGGTGACTACAGCTTGACGTGATGGCTGCCTTCATTCACAGCTCGCTCATGTCACAGTCAGGAAGGAGCACAGGTCTCTTGGCTCCCCGTTGCTTCCACTGTATAAACATCCCTCTTAATCTAAAAATTGCATTTGTTTTTCTTCCTTTAAAAATAAATCACTGGATCTGGTTTCTGATTTGAGACTAAATGAAAAGGGAGCAGATAGCTAGAGAGAAAAGGCTCGCTAAACCAAGAAAATGTATAGGTTTCTGTGGAATAAAAGCCAATTTGCCTCAAAAAAATTCCATAATAAGATATTGATTACAGTTTTTCTTGTGAGATTACTATTGAGTTGGGGACAGCTTCGGTAAGTAATACCAAAGATCAAAAATTCTCAAGCTTGTGTTTCACAGTCAAGGTTGATAATTACAGTTTGGAGTAGTTTAATGCATTTAATAACTTCTCTTAGAGAAATATAAAACATGGGGGTAACTTATGTTCTTCCCTGGGCAGACAAGATTTGGATATTAACAAAAAAAACTTTGGGTGACATAAAGCCTCAGGTAATTTCCTTATTTTTTTGTTCTCCTTTAGGTGTTTACCCATATTTTTATTGTATTATTTTCATTTGGTTTCACCGTGCTCTGGTTTTCTGCTACAGAGAAGTGTTATAACAGTGACTGCTTGACAAGCCATGCTCAAACACACTGTGGGTCTTTTGATGTCAAGGTGGGGGTTCCTGATGCCTCTGGTTGTTTTGACTCACATCCTTTCAGTCTGTAGGGGAACATGCAAGCCTGATAAAGTGTCTGTGGGAACAAAATGCAAGGTAACAGCAAAAGGAATGTTTTCTCTATTAATGCATATATGTGGTTGGCAGGGTCCCATTTTTCCATTAGGACTGTGCCTTTTTGACTGTAAGTTGTTATTACAGCTCCATACACAGCTGCCTCATGCCATTTGAGATGCTTCTGAGTATGTCTCTGGGCCCTCAGGTGCTTCTGCAGAAGGGTTTGGATCATCAGTAGGTTTTCTGCCACAGCTCTCAGTCCAGTGCAGTCCTTTGCACACCAAAGTGCTTCAGACTGCTTATGTTCAGGCACTTGAATTGCACCCTGTGGTAAAACCTGCAAATAAGAAGAGAGAAGCTGTACAAGCTAATCACAAAGGGCTTGTGCTGCAGTGCAAACATGAGAGTGAGGACACAGGCGGTATTTACTGGAGGTCATACCTAGCACATCCAGGATGCTTCCACTTTACTAACTTAGTGCAGAGGCAATCTGCAGGCTGCTACATGTCCAGGTAATAAGCATGTGCTATCTGCATGGTGAATGTAGCAAATCAGCAGGAGAGGAACCAACTAGGAAATGCAAAATAACTCCATAAAGGTGGATGCTATGTCTAAAGGGACCTGTGGTCTTTCGACTGCTGGATGTCAACACTTGCTCCCTAAGCAGCAACACATCACATTTCTACTCACCTGCATGAACAGAATGAATAAAGTCTATTACTGAGCTAGTTTTATGACCTTGGAAAAGAGGAGAAGCAAACAATAGGAGGAGAGAAGCAACAGTAACTGCACAGGGAAAAAAATCCCTATAGTCCTCACCATGGATGTGGAGGACTCTGCTGCCTTCCTTGTCATCCCATCAGGGTGAAGATAGGTCTTGTCACAAAGTCCATAACCACACACCTTACAAAACACACATACCTTATGTGGTTCACATCAAATTTCTGCCCTTAGTAATACGTGCAGTTAATAGTATTGTTGCACAACTAACATTGCCAGGGATATATACAGAGATGGCTGATGAAGGTTAATGTACCCCTGTACCAACTTCCATGGTCTACGTACTTTGTGTCAGATGAAAGTACCTATGTTGTCTGGCTTGCTATATGTTATAGAGTTTATAACCATGCAAATATATTGAATACACTGGGGCTTCTTCTGTAAGAAAGCTCTGGAGCTCAGTTTAAGTCCGCACTTGGTTTTGAGAGCTGGGATGAGAGTCTTGCTGTACATGCGCTTAGCTGACAAGGTACCCCTAGTCTTTGGGCCTTGGGTAGTAAGCACAGACCTTCCAGTATGTGTTTACAAGCACTGATGTTCTTGTTATGACCTTACTAAACTGGATTTTGTACATTTAATAAAGATGTTATTCTAATTCTCTTCTGAAATCCTTTTGTTATGACATCAATACAGAATTCTCACTACTTGAAAGGACAACTTGCCCAGCTTTTCT